>NW_015112649.1:712923-715347 GCF_001443285.1 Poecilia latipinna | reverse complement strand
TCATCATAACCCATCTCAGGTGTTCCATCTGGCAGGACAAGTTGGATTTTGAAGTCTCTATCTAGAAGTCCATCATCACAGAAGTGTGCTATGAAGGGAGAACATTTTTCATTGTCATTTGAAGAATATGAGTCTCCCAGGATGGAAGCAGAGTTTGACATAATCCTGTTTCCCCTGAAATCAACAACCACCTCCTTTATTTTGTTCACATTCAAGAACAAATGGTTGTGTCATGTGTCACGATTGTTCCCACACTTCGACACAAAGCAGACCACCACATTTCTGGATTCTTGATACAACCGACCACTGCAGAGTCATCTGAGTGTTTCTGTAGATGACAGAAGTCAGATTTGTGTTGGAAGTCTGACGTATACAAAGCGGAAAAGAAATGATGCGAGTGCGGTCCCCTGAGGTGCTCCTGTGCTGCTGACCAGCTGATTGGACACACAGTCCTTCGGTCTCACAAACTGTGCTCTGTTTGTTAGGTAGTCATGTTGAGGCCTCCGTCTGTGTCTTCTGGAGTTTCTGACAAAGCAGAATTGTGTTAAATGCACTGAAGGAATCAAAGAACATGATCCTCACAGTGCTGCCTGCTTTGTCCAGATGTGTTTGTTGCAGCAGGGGTATAATGGCGTCTTCACCTCCAGTTCCAGTAATTTTTTGCTTCATCAGAATTTTTCCAGAAAAGGCGGGCGGTGGACGAAAGAGTCCCAGCTCGTTGTAGAAACTGAAGTGAGCCACAGTGAACCAGGAACCAGAGCTGGTTCCTCCCTACGCTGCATTTCATTCACCTAAAGTCGGAACTTGTGTCTGAGAACGACACCAAGCTGAACTCATGTCATAAACTCAAAAAATGTTTAGTATTTTGCTAACCACAATTAGCAACGCAAGCCAGCAGCAACATATTTCTCAGAGTTTTGTTTTTTCAAATACTGTAGCAACTTGTATGGAGGACCAAAACCGACATAATAAAAATAAAAGAATAAATATATAAATAAAAGAATAAATGTATAAATATAAGAATAAATATATATTTTGATAAGAAATAAAAGCATTAATATATTTTTGGAGGACCAAAACTGACATAAGAAATAAAATAATAAATATGTAAATAAAGAAATAAATTAAAACATATATATATATATTTTGATAAGAAATGAAAGCATATTTAGTTTTTCCTTTTCCTTACACGAGTTTCCGTCAAGTAATGTATATATTTTCTTTTTCATTTCCCCTAAACATACGTTTTGTCAAGGAAAATAGATATTTTGCTTTGTCTTTTTTTGCTTCTCCCTTTTCTGCTTGCTGTATTTCCGCTCGCTGTATTTTTGTTTGGTCTTTTTCGTTTGCTGTATTTCTGCTGCATCAATATGTTAATGAGGAGAGCTGTCCAGCTCCTCTACGATAATTTCAGCCAGCCGTTCTCCAGCTCCCTCCTCAGCTCTCGGAGGTTCACTTAGGGCTGTCAACAAATTTCCGAACTGAACTCCTGTCAACAAATGTTCATAAATGCCTTGCCTTATGACCAACTGATCCAAAAAAGTGGTAATTCATGGTTTTACATGAAACAGACTACCCTCTTTTAAAATGTCAAGTCACTTAGGATCAAGGATGAAATTAGTTTTACATTCTTGGGGGTACTACGACAAAAGTATATGTATGTATATATGTATAAATATTTTTGATAAGAAGAGGACGCGCTGGTTTTGGCCTCTGGGCGGCGTTCAGTTTGTCACTTTTGAGTCGATCTCGAGATCGACTCAAAACCTTCTATGATCCACCGGTCGATCGCGATTGGGTTACACACTGATTTCTAGTCAATGTGGCACACAATATAGAAGCTATTGACGAAAACATTAGATTATTTAACATTAAAATTATTTAAAATATTGAATATGACTTGACATTAGACAGCCCTAAGTGAACCTCTGAGCTAGGAGGGAGCTAGAGAACGGCTGGCCGAAATTAGCGTTCATAAATCGGATCAACCTAGAGCTAAACGCTGCTTTCTTGGCAGACATTAGAATATCCAACTCACAAAAGGGAGAAGCAAAAAAAGACAAAGCAAGATATCTATTTTTCTTGACAAAATGCATGTTTAGGGGAAATGAAAAAGAAAATATATACATTACTTTACTGAAACTCATGTAAAGAAAAGGAAAAATTAAATATATATTTATGCTTTTATTTATTCTTTATTTATATATTTATTATTTTATTTCTTATTTTGTCAGCAGGCACATGCAAGGGGGTTGTGGGGACTGGGGGTGCCCCTACTCCCCACTTTTGCTCCTTGACCCCATAGACATCATGCTTGACCCCAGGTAGCCTTTTGGTAAAATATTTTTTTTTTTTTTTTTGTATTATTATTTTCTAAGCCCTCTTCTGACACATAATAACATGTACTAACGTTATTTGTTTTTT
>NW_015112649.1:621231-707962 GCF_001443285.1 Poecilia latipinna | reverse complement strand
ATATATATTTATTCTTTTATTTATACATTTATTCTTTTATTTATATATTTATTTTTTTCTTTTTTATTATGTCGGTTTTGGTCCACAATAACTTGTTCACTTTGCATAGCAAAGTGTTGGTGTCTTATTACTGGTTTAATGAGATACAGAATGCTAAATAATAGTTTTTTGGGGGTTTTTTTACCTCTTAATCTCAAAATTTTATATGAGAAGAAACCAAATGAGGTCAAGATTTGTGACAAGCCCCAACTTTCCCTCTTCTAAATACAACTTTAGGAGCTTTCAAGAAAAAGTCAAACTTCCTGCTCTACTGCTGTTTCCAGTGTCTCCCAGTTTTCTTGAAAACATGATGTTGACGTAGGTGAGGAGTTTATGTAAAAATGTTGAGAACGCATGTAGTGATTTGTTACAGGCAGTTACCGGAGCCTCCAGCAATAACGTTTGGCAGTATTACTACCAGACTGATAGAGTTTGAGAGCGATTGCATCGTTGGGTTGTGAGGCCAAACGATCTCAGGTTGCCCTGATGTTGGAACCGTAGGGTGTGTGAGGGCTCCCACGTAATGTGATTATGTGTCATATTAGTCTCTCGTGCTAAACTAGCACCAGGTTTCATGAATACCTTTCTGCTGAAGCCTCATTAACGGCTGCAAATGCAGTCAGCCTCTGAGGGATCATCTGGGTCTCAGTGTTTTACTGTTCCAGCTGTGCCAGCTCCTTAAACAGAAAGATTTACTTACTATTGGACTACATCTGAACCAGAAGTCATTCCTTCTCTTCTCTATGAGCTTGAAGCTAAATCTTTGTCAGCAACTTTAGGTCAGTTAATCTCTATCTCGTGTACTTCAGATTCCTGTGATACATTGCATTTTTATGTTCAGAACAAAAACAAAAGTCGGGCCATACTCCTGCAGCCTCGGAGCCGATTTCAGTTGACTTTGGCTGCGAACCAACACGCACTTTGACTCGTTGATGGACTTTCGTTGGACAAACGCAATATGGAAAACAACCGGTCAGTCAAAGTCACTTCCATGCTTGTTCTAAGCCAAGCAAGGAAGTCTGAATATCTGATGAGAGTACAGAAACAAAGACTGACTGTAGACAAATTATGTGTTGTTTTTATTTGGAAAAGGAGGGAAAGGTGCAGGCAAAATGACCTCCACATGCCTCTCTGTTTGCTCTCTGAGGCAAGCAGTAATTTTATCTGAAGGTTTGAGATTCAATTTCAACAATAAAGATAACTCTGACCATAACGATAACCTCTGAATACTTTCTGAAGCCACTTTGGGGTGAATTTTTCTTTTTGGTGTTGTAACTATAAAATCAGGCAAAATAATTGCATTGTTTCACATGACTGCAGCCTAAACCGAATGATGCTGACTTTATTCTTCTGGGTTTTTTTTGTTTGTTTTTTGCTGTGTCAGCTTTTTCTATCTCCCACCAGAATGAGTTCATGTTTAGATCAGAGTTTGTACTTTCTCTGCAGTTCAGGAAGGTTTGTTTCAACTCCAGTTGTAGGTTTCTGCAGGATGTCGGTATGGAATAAGAATGAGGCAAATAAATGAAATAAAGCAAAGGACGTTATTTAGTGCGTTGCACATGAAATCAATTCAAATCCTGATTTTAACAAAATTTTGAATATTTTCTTATTTCTCACATTGGTGTTTGACAAGATAGAGTGATACAGTCTTTGCAAAAGTATTCATACCTGCAATTTTTTTTTTTACGACTCATGCTAACTAACTCAACAAACTTTAATGTGTTTCACTTGGATTTTATTTTATAGAAACAAATTAAACGTAGGGAGAGAAGCTCGGTTTCCCATATGGACTCAGAGTAGCTGCTCCTTCACATCGAGAGGATCCACTTCAGTACCGCTCCCTGGTGAGGAGTACTGGGCCCGTCCCACCAGGAGGAGGTCCAGAGGAAGACCCAGGACACGCTGGAGGTACGATGTCTCGGCTGGCCTGGGAACGCCTTGCGGGGCTTGATATGCACATCACACTTCAATTTTCTTTATTTGTTGGGAGCTATTTACAATTATCTTTTTGTTTTACAATGTACATGTGTAAGAAAACAAAATCCCAAGAAACTACTTTTTTTTTTTGTAATCTGAGGGGAAAAAAAGTCCATCTTTACTGATATGAAATGCACCACATAGCCTGATAAGCATATTTTTATTTATTCATGCAGAAGGAAGCAAGACAAGCTTGACTGGGCTTCTAAAATTAAAACACACACACCCCTCCACTTTCGCAAAAACACAAAACACACACACCTATCACTTTGCTCTAGTTGGCCGCATACTGATTTTTTTTTTTGTCTTCTGGAAATCAATCTGGCCATCCAGCGCGGCGGAGAGAAAAAAAACAGCAGGAAAACGCCTGACCTTGGAAAGGAGACAGATTTTTTCCTGTCTTTGTTCCAAACTGCTTGTCGTCACACTGCAGCCTGCATTGCATAGACGTGAACCCGAAGAGAGCATTTCAGATGGAAGAAGACTTTAGGAGAGAAAAAATACTGCCTGCCTAACAGTCTTTTGCAAGAAACTACAACTTCCTGGAAACCAAAAAAAAAAAAATGCTACGACTATTAAAAAAAAAAAAGGGGGGGGGGGGGGACATCAAACAAATTTTACTGAAGAGAGTTCCCTGTTGAGCTCAGCAGCTCATTCTGTCACAGACTGAGGAGCGCCTGTGAACAGAGACAAACTCTCCTCTGTTTGGTTGAGGCAGAAAAGATTGTCCTGCGTCACATCCCGGGCCTGAGCGAGGTTGCTGTTCAACATTCAGCTCTTGGCTGCGAGGAGGAGAAAATGACAGAAATGGCCAAAGGGCTTTTAGCCCCGATCACACAGCAGAGGTTCCCTCCATGTGGTTCTCTCACTCAGCAAGGCTTCTGCTTAACGACCTTTGTCTCAGATGGAAATTACAAGGATGGCATCGCCAATAACGAGGCAAGAAATCAAATGCTAAGAGCTTGTTCTGTGGTGTATTAATGATATTAATTCATTGTCCAAGTGCAATAAAATTGAAAATAGACGCAGGAGTAATAAAATGCTTTCCATTTTATTACTTTCATCCACCAACAAAAACATCTGCAGAGCAGTCTTTTCACACTGCACAAGTTTGAAGAAGTTAAAATCAAAACATGGAATATATTTTGTGCCTGTGAAGACACAGTGAGATCATAGCAACACTATATTTTCAATTAAAAGTTTGTATTTTCATTAAGATGTCAAAACATACAAGTAGCTAATTTTTTTTCTTTTTTTTTTGTTGCAATGGCACTGTTTTGTCTTTCCCACTTTAGGCCAGCAGGTGGTGCTCCACACCACGTCTAGCCGGTTGTGAATGTTGGGCACATGCAAAACTAATCTCTTAGAAACAGTCTACTTAACGACACCAGCCACTTTGCTTGTTTTATGCATCATTTTCCCCCCCACCGCATTTATGCTGTACATTTTATCACAATTTAAATGGGAGCTCCTAATGGGGCCATAACGAATGAAATAGTTTATCAGCTTACTTAGATTGCAGCTGAACAAGAAACACAAGTAAATTGTTTCCTTGAAGTCAGCTTTCTTCACATGTGTCCTAGACAGGTGGCTAAATAGCTGAACGGATCCGGTCTCGGTTCTGTCTCTATGGCTAAAAAAGAAAAATCCTGTTTGAACCAAGAATCCTGGAAAGTCACACATGTCAGGCATTCTGCATGGGAGAAATTGGACTTAAATGGGTAACACATGACTCCCTCTGTCTCGGCCCTGACAGCTGCAACAGTCCAGGCCGTTATTGGACAAATATGACTCGCCTCTGAAAACAGAGCAGCTCTTCAAAAAGCTTTCCCAGCGTGGAATCTCTGACGTAAGCCGAAAAATAAAGAGATATTGAGGGGGATTTAGAGCGAAACATATTGAGTTACTCTTAAACCAGATTCATTCTCCTCTCTCTCTTTCTGGGCCTTTTATTTTTCTTTTTTTTTTTAAACTTTAACCTGACAACTGTTATAAATTCTGCATTAGCAATCAAAACAAAAGGCTATTATAGAGCAGAGCGCTGGCCCCTGGCTGTTGCTTGGCTCATATTCCCTGTACAGTAAACAGCCCACAGATGTTTTACATTGATATTAACAACTTTAATTTGTCCTGAGCAGAATAAAAACAGCAGAGCGCAGAGTGGGGATTAAGTTCTCAGCCATGTATCACACACACATGCACACGCGCACGCACGCACACACACACACACACACACACACCACAGAGAGCAATCTCATTTAACCTGAGTGGAGTTTACAGTGAGTGGGTTTTGCATTGGTCATTAGTTGTCTCAAAATACCACTCTGTCACCATAGCGACATCAAGTAACTGCTAAATGGGCTCATAACATAAGATGCATTTTTAATGTTAAGTGGGTCTTTTTTTTTTTTAAATTTGTGTACTCGGCGCTCTGTGCAAGCCTGCCTCGAAAATAATCAGCAGTCGTTGTGAAACATATTTCTAAATCTTAGCTTAAAGTTTTAAAGGTCCCCTAATTTATGTCTTTGTTCTGAAGTGGCAGGCAGCTTAAAAATGCACTTGATCAGTACAATGAACTGCTAAAACTGGACCTTTAATTTGGGATTATGATGTGATTTTAACCCTTTCATACATAGCAGTCACTGCAGCGGACAGCTACCTAGAAGCTGTTTCTCGTGGATTTTTTTTTGTTTTTTGTTATAAATACACACAGACCACTGAAGTGGACACCAGTGCATCATACAATCAACTACTGGCCATCCACTGGAAGTGCAAGAAAATTTTTGTTAAATCCAATATGGCCGACAGACATGGAGCATGTCGATCAACTCAGGAATATCCATTCCCTCCTTCTACTCTACAAAAAACATCAACAAAAAAAATCACGTAACCTAAGTATTAACTAGTACTACTGGTGTATTTTCCAAAAAACAACTTTGTATTTGGAGAAAATTACAACTGACTTAGGAAAAAATCCTAGAATTTCCTCCCTCCCTCACCATTTTTTTATGCATTAAGAAAATCACTATGGAAAAAATCTTGACATATAGGGCCATAATTGATGCATGAAAGTGTTAACCAAACTGTGGGCCATAAACAAAGGTGAGCAGAGTACCCAAAAATTTACTCAAGTACATATTTTCACAAAAGTACAAGTAAAAAGTAACTTGCACAAGTAAGTGTAAAAAAGTATTTTTGTAAAAATGCTAATCAAGTAACTGATCAAAACATCAATCCTTTAATATTTAAAAATAAAAAATTGAATCACCACATGGACCAAAATATACAGTTATGTGGAATTGTTGGTATTTTAAAAATCAAAGGGAAAATAATTTGTACAAAATACCAGAATTAGAAAATAACAAAATCAGGCAAATTAAATACTTGTCCACATCAATTTCTTTCCTTACAAAATTTAGTCGGCTTTAACAAAAACTGCATGTGTGTGAAGTTTAGGTGAGGTATCCAGAAATTTGACTCAAGTAAGAGTAGCAATACATCATGATAAAGTTATTCAAGTATAAAGTACAATGTAGTAAAAAAAGTACATTTTCCCAAAAAGTTACCCAACTAAATGTAACTGAGTAAATGTTACTGGGTTGATAAAGCAGACCCAGTGTGAGTCTTGTTCCAGTGTCTTTTCCAACCCAACAAGCATCTGACCCAGAGTTTGCATAAAACTGCTCAACTACCATCCCAACACCCTAAACTTAGCGTTTAGCTTCAACGAATTACCCAGCAGGGTTTTACGTGTAGGGAGGCCGACCCTTTGACTTCTTTGCTTACAAAAACAAAACAAAACAAAAAAATAAAACAGGACTTGGTTTTTGTTTTTATTTTCAGCCTTAGTGCTGTTCAACTCACTCCTTGATCCGAATAGATCCATAAGTCACAGGCAGCCGTAACTCAATCTAACAAAATGCCTTTTCAATCACTCTCATTCTTTATAGTTATGCCCAACAGGCATTTACATAAATACATTATTCATGGCGCTAATCCCGGCCTCAGATGGGGATATATAAAAATGAGTCTGCGTGTCCTGATGTGTGTGCAGCTGGCAGGGGGGAACTGGAGCCGCCTATTTTGTTTGTATTTTGCACATTTGTGATTCAGCGGAGCGCTCGCTTCAGTCAATGAAGTGAATTTACATTTGCCGAGGCAGTAATGACATAAAACCCATACTAATGTTAACATGCGCATGCACTCAGATTCACGTCGTCCTGCCGCATGATTACATTTATGCGCCTCTTAATAAAACGACTCACTTGACATTATCAGACAATTCAGCCGTAACGGTTGCCGGTGAATGTGAAATTGTGTTTTTCAGGCAATTAGTTCATTGTCATGGTAGTCGTACAGACTGAGCCAACCAAAGTTTGCCTTGTGAATCACAATTACCCGTGTAAGCGTGTAAATATATGGCGTTAGGTGTGATCAGCGGAGCAGTAATGAGGCGATGCACTAACTGGTTGGCTGGGAACAATAGGAGAGGAAAAGAGACTGAGGAGAATACGTGAACCGTGCGTGAATCATATCAGCTATGTTGCTTTAAATAAACAAATGATCATAGATGAGAGAGAAATGAGAGCCAGGGTATCTTATCTTCAAGAGCTTATTTATTCAGTTGTGAATATAAATATCAGTTTTCTGCTGGCAAATTCTCCTTTGATAGTTTGGATGTTTGTCAGCATCATAGATATAGTCAAATTTACACAGAATAGGGAAATGTATAGTTTTACTTTGATACTGTTTGACTTTAAATCCAACAATTTTTTTCCTTAGAGATTTTCTTTAAGGTTATTCAATTTAGTTTTCATGCGTTTTTGTATACATTTTAAACTGCATGGCCTGAAACAAACATACCAGGTTTTATTCCACAGGCTTCTGTCTGTAGTTTGCTGTGGTTTTGGCTTTTCTGACAGAACTGGTGTAATTTGGTCAGGTTAGACCGTCTCCTCCGACGCATCTTTTCAACTCTTCCTGCAAATTTTCTTTAAGACAAAAATCCAGACTGATGGACTCCATTGTAAAGCTGTTTTGTACATATCTTGGTGGTGTGCTTAGGCTCACTGCACATTTGGACGACCCATTTGTGTCCAAACTTTAGGTTCCGGAAGCTGTCTGAAGTTCAGTCTTCATGTACTCTGTGAAGTGCACCAGTCCCTCTTGTAGCAAAAACACTAACACAACATGATGCTGCCTCCCCCGTGCCTCATAGTTGGTCCGGTGTTCTCCTACTTTCCCTCAAACGTATTACTGTTTATTATGGCCAAGCGCTTGGATATTAGAATATGCTTCCAAAAGTGTACAGTTTCTTACTTGTAAATCCAGTTTTCTATGTTGCACTTGATGGCCTCTTCCTCTCTGCACGGCCTTTCAGCTCGACACTGTCTTACCAACTTAAGCCAGAGTTTTCACATTTTTACTCATTTTGCTTTTATTCTGTGGTTGATTTGCACACTTCATAAATCAACAAAACACATTCATCTGTGGGACGCCGGGCCCGCCTCCTTCTTGAGCGCAGTGATGATTCCGCATTCCCATCATGTCCATACTTGCATATAATTGTGTGAACAGATTAACCCGCTCCTGGAAATCGTTCCCATGGATGAAGCAGAGTCTGTCGAGGTGCACAGTTCCTTATATTTTGTTTGATTTGATTGATTGTTCAGGGCGTCAAAACGAGGAAACGGGGTAAAGTGTACAGCCCTCGACATGGCCGTCACGTGTTTCAGTCCCGTTGACTGTTGCCACATGTCTTCCCTTCTCACAACCCGCTTTCCCGTCAATCTACTGTGAAACAAAGACCACTGGAGCCAACAGTGGGAAGAAGGGAAACAACAGGTTTTTTAGGTGCTGCCTTAAAATGTATTCAGACATGTCTTTTCATTTAACTCAGATGTGGTTAAGTAACCTGTCAAGGGCTTGTATTGACACAATCATCTGGAATTGCCCAAATTGTGTTAAAGGCATATAATCAAATGTAATTTAAAAGAATTTCTGAATTATTATTATTAAACTAAACTCACAAGCCGGTTAATTGTCAAGCAACAGCCTTATTATTCCTGTTAATTCACACTTGCATCATGTCAAACAGCTGATGTGGATGAGCCAATTGAAATATGCCCCAGATTAAAAACGATCCAGGCAATAAACTAATTGAGCTCCTCGAATATGTTCTTGGCTTGTGTCAGAGTGGAGAGAAATGTAACACCGTGTCATAATGAGTCTGTGAGGATAAAATTAACTCTGCGACATCTCTCAGATCTCCTGTTACCTTTCCCAAAGTCATGCCGCAGACGTGGGGGACCCATTGTTGTGTGATTACAGCGGCACAAAGACACAAGTTTAAAGTTACTATTGACATGTGCTGCCTTGGACAAATTTACCTGATGGGTTTTTAATGTCCCAGGGCTTTCCACTGCAGATAGACGCACATCCTCTGGGTAATGCAATTGTGCATGTGGAGTAAGTCGGAGATAGGCTGCACTGGCCTAATTTCTGAGAAGCTTTCTTGTTTTAGTCATCTGTAGATTTTCATAATCCCCCTGGCAGCGCAATTAGAAACGAGAGTCCTAATATCACGCTGAGAGGCTTTACTTTTGGAAACGGGATGTTTGTCCATGCGGATATAAAGTAAAAAGCACACCCATGCATCTCGCTGAATAACTCTGGCTGGCTTTCAGGAAGCCTCCTACACTTTGTTAAATGACTAATTTGCTGAAAGAAACAGTGTAGGTGTGTATTTTACTCTCTATTTATCCGTCATACTTTTATAGAGCAGATATCGTCTGTGTTATCTTGTTGTGAAGCACAAGGCCGCGCAGAAATCACAGCAAACACTGAAAAATCGCAACATGTAGGACATGTATTAAATGAAATACAAAAAATACTATTAATACAGTAATAAAGACATTGTGTATTTTTTGTTTTACAGCCTTTGTTAACAAAAAAAACAACAACATTTATTTGCCATAAAAATATTACATTTAGATCCCTTAAAAAAAACAAAAAAAACATTAAAGTTTGGTGTAAATGTTGTTTGGTCTTTAAAATTAATTTGTGATTCAAACTAAAGACAATCAAATATCCCCTTTAAGTGTCTCTCACCATATGAATTGCAAAAGTATAAATTATTTTGATTACACAATAGAACTAAACTAAACTAAGTCACTAGAAAAAGAAAACTAAACTGATTAATACTCGCATGCAGTTCCAGCATTTGCCTATTTTCTTTTCCTCATACAATATATTACAAATTAAGAACAGAGCTGGTTTAAATCTGCTTTATTCTCCATCTGATGCCTGTAATAATCAGCATTTTCAGAAAGATTTGATCAGTGGCACCGTAAAACTTTCCTTGTAAAGTTTTGCTCAGTTCCTGTATGATTTAGTCATCATGTGGAGACAATACGCTGATGACCTCACTGAATATTGTGAAACTGCAGAGAGAGAAAAAATGAACTTTTCACCGCGGTACACACGTTTGTGTAACTTTTATTCACTCCCCTAATGTTGCAATAACTTTACATACTTGCAAACTTCTACAAGTCTCCTCTCCGTTTTAATTTAGTGTTTTATCAGCTGAAGCAATTCAAAGTCTTGGGGGAATTTTGCTGCCATATGGTTCCAAGGTGATTTTTCCGTCCAGTCCAATCTGCTGAATCTGGCAAAGTGTTTTCATAACGCAGCGTGACACTAAGTAATGTTTTTGCGGGGATATTTCCAAGACATTTGAGCAATGATTATGAAGCCACAGTGTGTATACAGGGTGTGAATGTCGCAATACTCATGCCACAGACTGTTTGACATGTCCCAAAACAAATCCATGTTTAACTGAAGATATGTATGCCGCAGTCTAGGAAGCACTATTTACTCAGAGTTGCATATTTTGACATGTTACGAGGAAGATATTCAAACATGTCACCAAAGAGCGTATAGCGGAAAAGACAACTTTTTTTTTTTTTTTTTTTTTCAAATTCACAATATGAGGAACTCAAAGCAAGCTGTTGCAGCTTTCGTAACCAAAATGGGCTCTTTCAGTGTTTTACTCTTATATGCATTATTCAGTATGGAATCACTCTCCACTTCCACATGGTGCTGTTACAAGAGGATCTTATGCATTTTACTTGTGAACAGGTCACCATTTACAGATAAAAAAAATCCTAATTTGCATAAAAACAGTGATCGCGTTAGTCAGATATACTTAGAGGAATAAAAATTAGCCGCTGGATTTAGAGGCCCTAAATACTAAACTTTGTAATTGTAAATGTGAAATGGTTGCGTTATTATTAAAACAATCACGATACCGTTGTTTCCAAATCATTTAAATCTAACACTATTTTCAGTGGCACACTGTGTCCACATGTGGTTCAAGTGTTATGACTCAGGTGGTTAAAAGTGCAATAGCGGCTCTCCGTTTCCCATCTGTGGCTCCTTGCTGGAGCTGCTGCACCAGGCTGGATGTTTAGCAGCTGTGTGCCGAGAGACGGTTTGCTTTTTTACCACTTCACCAGGCATCTCTTATTTTACTGCTGCACATTCAACAAGAAAGTAAAAGGCTGGTATCTGATGAAACATCTTCATCCGTCTGGTCTCTCTCCATTTCCCACACTGAAATTCCTGGGGGCCAGTTTGTGGATTCACTCATGCAGCTATGTCTGCTGCAGCTTATCGATCGAAGCTTCTCATTTGCGCGTTTATGCAGACTGGTGTAAAAACAAACGCGTGCTGTCGTGTCATGTTCGCTTTTTTTTAAAGTAGTTTACCCGTCTTAAGTGGGACATATTAAGACCATTTCAGTTTGTTTAGTTTTACGAGGGCATTTTGGGAGTTTAACGTTTCCACCTACTCTAAATTTCAGAAAATCCCATAACTTTGTTCTGAACATCTTGGGTTTTAGTATACATGTTTTTTTTTAACTTTGCAAACCAATGATAATTCTTATTTCCTCCTTCATTTACACTGTGCTCTATTTATTTCAGATTTCCAGATCTTGAATCTGAGAGTTATGTAACATGAATTGACCATGTTGTAGTTCGGTGTAACGGTGTGTATTTGCTGTTTTTGAATTGTATTCAGTTGTAAGCATTTTCTAACCTCGATAAGGAATCTGATTTATCCTGACGTCAATTTCCAGTTAAAGATGTCTGAAAAAAAAAAAAAAAAAAAAAGATTGTTATGTTTGCTATTTTTCCACTGGTGGTTGCATGAGAGTCCCAATAAATGCCAATGAATTTGAAAATGCTGTTACTGTGTGCAGCTAAGTGATAAACATCACACCTCTTTATGTAAATTTTATGTAAATGGTGTCCTAAAGAAGCCTGTTTAAAACATCTAAATGTTTTTTTTTTTTTTAACAGCTGTATTTGACTGCAGTGACATGCCATGCTAAAATAAACATTACAAATACATTTCTATTGTTATCCCAATAAATACAGCAAGATATTGTGATAACAGTGAAAGTCCATATGACCATTGCTGCTAGAATAACTCCTCTGGCAGTAAAAGTGATCATTTTTTGTATTTAAGCATCAACATTTTCTCCAGTGCAGATCATATGCACAGTGTGATTTAAGCTGTGAGAAGAGCAAATAAAGAGTTTGTGACTCATACACTCATTAAGTTTAATTGGAGCATTTGAAACTGACTGTGAAAATAAAATTGCAAGAGGCTTATTACATGAGTTGCAAAGAAGATAGCTCAGAATGACTACATAAGGGTCGCTTGGCACTGCAATCTTTTATTTCATTCAAATAGAAAATCGTGGAAATTTCAAGATGGTGTGCAGACGTATTTAATAAATTAGAATGTGTTCAGATTATGCTCGTTTCCCACCTTTTGAAAAGTAATAACTGACTGGTTTTCATTAAGCCCACGTTTCTGTGTTAAAATGATTTTCTGATAAAATGTTCCAGTCTTAAATGTTGTTTTTACTAAGCAGAAAATAATTGGAATTAATACAAAAATAAAGGCTTTAAAGCTCCAGTCTGTGTGTGATTATCACGTGTTTCACTTTGTGAACTGAGTTTCTGAAATAAAGGAACTTTTAAATCACATCCTGATTTATTGAGTGCCCCTGCATACTACGATGCCCTAAAAATACATCGACATTTAATTAGCATATTATTACCTTCCTCCCTTTCCCGTCCACAGTTGTGTTTTGTTTTTCAATTACCACGTCTCCGCGTGAGACCTCGTTGTCATCAATATCTGCATCTTAATGTTACGCTCGCGCTGCTTCTACCTGTTGACACGCAGACACTTTGCAACTGGCAGATAAGAGCTGGATTGGAGCCATTGATTAACCAGCGACTTCATTATGGCGGCTGGCAGCCATTAACAATGCAACCCCATTGATTCAGCCGGCGAAGTGACTGTGGGAGAAATCAGGGAAAGATAACACTGGGAGCTGTGGTTTATATTGGATTCACTGCAGGAATCTCAACGCTGCTGCAGCCTCATGCCAGACAATGAGTCTCTGTGTGATCCACCTTTTGCCCTGTCCCAGTTCTCTCAGCTGCAGCTGAAAATATCACAGTGTCACACAGCATTACCTCAACTATTTTCTTTGTATTAATGTATAATGCCAGGGTTGAACAGGGGGGGAGGAAGAGGAGAGATAAGCTATAATAAGAGGAAATTACTATATTTAGCTGTGACTCATCTGTCTCCATACGCCTCTAAGATGAATATCAGACAGACGTTTATCTAACAGGAGGAGGAAAATGTGTCGGTTTGCAGAACAAAAATACATGTTACGAACCGTGAAACAATACAAACTCCGCACGAGGACTTCCAGAGAGTTTCTGTGAAGTTTTGGTCAGATGGAGGCCACTGTAGTCGCGTAACAACATTCATGGAGTTTTGTTGTTCCATGTTTCTGGCTGCACTTTAAAGCAATAAGGTCTAGTTAATAAGCTTGATCCTGAGTCAGATTATGTCATAAATTGCTAACATATGCGTCTTTAGGAGATCATCATGTTTTTAGGTTTTGAAACGGCCCCTCTCTTAATTTTTGATCGAGAAAAGTGACCCTTGTGTCATTTTTAAAGTTTAACATAGCTCTTAAATTGACATGGTTTGACAAGGCACTGTTTTAAAATTGTGATCACTTATATATTCAAGGACTTACACACACGAGAGATGTGCTATAACATCCACAGACTTTTACAGCTGATTAAAATGTGTTCTCTCTTTTTAAGAATCTTACAATAGATTAAAAATATAACACTCAACATATTTATAAAGGATGGCCACTGTCCACCGTTTGGTGGCGCCCCAGTTGCTCTGCCCCTTATTTCAGTGGGACGAAAAAAGGCGCATTGCGTAATAGTGTGCTTCAAATAGCTTGTGTCAGAAGTAGACCTGAGTCGCTGTTGTGTGCTATGTAATCTGAGTGCTGGATAAACACAGGGAAAACAGCGACGCGCTGTGGACTTTGTCAGTATTGCTATAAACTTGAATAATGCCAGTCAGCCTTTGATAAAAATGCAGCGGACACATTGAGCCAGCGGAGAACAATAGATGTAAATAAAAAACATGAAGTTTGAGTGACTCTACATAAATGATATAGCCGGACTGGCTTAAGTACGCGTACATTTCGGGGGCTCACACAGCTGTAAGTGTCGTGTGGTTAAAATAATAAATACGTTAGTATTTTATTAGCGGCTTTGATCATGCAAATGTATTTAAGCGTGTTAAATACAAACCGCGCTTTCCTCACAAGGTCAGTTTAACATGATTTGTGTGCGCGCATCGTGATTTCTGTCCCGTGACACCTCTGCTTTCTCTTTCGGACATTTTTTTTTTGTTTGTCTTTTCATACTCGCCACAAAATAAATAAACACAAATATTTGTCTTTTTTGGGGGGATTTTACCATTAAAAATCAACCTTCCAAGCCTTGGGAGCCTTAAATCGCGACCATGGCCAAAGCGAAGCGCCTCGCAGGTTTCCTTTTGAGGAATCATTTGATAGCCCTATTAACTTTCATGTAACATTGTTTCTTGAAGGCATCCACAGCAAGCGCCTCGGTGTCATTACTGTGAGAAATGTGCTTTCATATTGAACGTCTTTTACGAAAGTCCTGGAAGAGACATAATACCATAAAAGATGTAAACGCAGATTAAAAGCGCATTTTGAGCTCAAATTGGTATAAATAACGCACCAGAGCATGCTTTATATGCTTACTTAGAAGAATATACAATAAATAATTAAAAAATGTTCATCTATTATTAATTACGCTGAAATATTTTGAGGGAACATCTGTTAGTTTTTAAAATAAAGCCCTAAAAACCATTTATTCTGCCATATAGTTTCGTCGAATTAAACGAAAACACTAAACGCACATTTTTTAAACTAAAACAATTTTTTTACACCACTTACACGTTTAAAATATCACGGTTTAAACTCCATATAGCTACGCCCCTTGCAGGACCTCCGACAATCCATTCAAGCCAGCAAGTTTGGAGAGCGTGTTGAGTTTAATCAATTCATAACGTCGAGATGGAGCCGAACTCACTGAAGGTAACGTTTGTTTTCATGCGTCGATTTATTCCAGTTCCTCTCTGCCTGCTTTAATTAATCCACACCTTTCTGTAAGCACGCGCGCGAGCCGCAAAACTTTCACGCGCTGAAATTAATGCATCTGTTTGAAATGTAGAACATGTAAAATTGTTTAATTGTTGTAATTGTGCGCAGAAAACAAGAGGTGTATGATGTTTACAAGTCGAGCGTAAAGAAGCCAGGGTTTCTGATTTTTTTGTTGTTGTTTTGTTTTGTTTTAATTATTCATCAATGTCTTTACTTGACTTCAATCTTTATTTTTTTTCCACAGTGGGTGGGCTCGTCTTGCGGTTTACATGGACCATATATATTCTATAAAGCCTTTAAATGTACCCGGGATGGCAAAGCGAGAATCCTCGCTCTCGGAGACTTTTTCTTCGTCAGATGCAAACCCGAGGATCCTATATGCATAGCGGAGCTCCAGCTTCTCTGGGAGGAAAGAACAAGCAAGCAACTTTTATCCAGCTCCAAACTTTATTTCCTACCCGAGGATACTCCCCAGGGACGATCCGTCGCTCACGGAGAGGTAGGAATGCCCGAATCGCTTTGTTTATTTCGAGGAATTTTACATATTAAGCCGCTTCTCTTTTGTTTACTGGCCGTGGATCTCTCAGAGGCATTCAGGAACCCATGCATTTATTATGACATTGATGAATCGATCGGCATAAAAGAACTGACCTACAGCGGAATTCGCTTTTTATAGTTGTAGACTTCAGCCTTGTTTGTCTATTGTGGTGTCAACATGCTGAATGTGCACTTGTCCAGCTGCGCTCAATAAGACTGCAGCCGCTGCGCTCCGTGGGGTTAATTGTGCCATAATAATAATAACAAAAAAAAAAAGAAAAGAAGGGGAGTAGGGTAAGAAGAAAAAAAAAAGCAACAATCTTTCGCCTGCCTGAGCTCTGTCATTTTCATTTTTGGTTAAAAGCGTGTCAGATATGCTGACATACGGAACGGAAATTGCGAAACGCGATTGTAATGAATGCATGATGGGATCAGATACAGCTCCGTACGATAGTTATTTTGTAATGCGGCTTGATGTTGAAAGAGGCAGTGCAAGTCATAAAAAAGGGTGCCAGAGGCGAGCCAAGCCAGTACTGACACGTCCTAACTATATACTCTCCTCGCTTTGCATAATTTTCCCCAGTGAACATTTCTGTCCTCAAACAATGATATTGTCAGCTCACATTTCTTGTAACCGCGCCTGCCTCGCTGTTCTTGGCACAGACATGCTTGGTTATGATTGACTATGGCCATATGTGGCGCTTGTGATCCTGTTACGCTGAATGGAATTACACTATAAAATGGGATTTTAAATATTAGCCATTAGATTCAAAATTAAAGCGAGCATGTTGATTTGTTAGCATTTAATCAATTCGAACAACTTAAGCTAGTTTATGTTGGTCACAAATCCTGCCTCGACATTTTTGATTTTACTACAGCTGAAGTGTCCGTTCTGTCATCTTCAGTGGTTATGGGAGCTGTGTTGTGACAGATGATGTCTACTTGTTATGAACAGTCTTTAGACTTGTGGGTAAAAAGTTTTCACTGTTGGAGAAGCATTGTGTTCAGGTTTAGCTGGTCTACCGACACCAAACATGCAATTTTCTTAAACCCCAAGGCAGTTGTTGCCAAAGAACGGTGCTTCTTAGCTGTGTTTGCCAGGATAAATAGTCTAAGACAGCTTTTTAGAATAAATTGAAGAATTTTGTTACTATTTTTGTAACGTTTTAATCCTTATCCAGTTAATGTATAAGTTTAGTGACTGCTAATGCTTACGTCAACAATGCTAGCTAAGCTATTACAGTAAATGTAAGGCAGTCATGAATATCACATTAGCATTCTGTGTTTGCCAATAAATGGTCTGTAAGACAACTTTTTAGAATAAATTGAAGAATTTTGTTGCTATTTTTGTAATGTTTTATTCCCTGTCCAGTTAGAGAATAACCTAACTGGATAGTTTATTCCCTGCTAATGCTTACATCAACAATGCTGCTAGCTAGCTAAACTATCTACAGTAAGGCAGTAATGAATATCATATTAACTGTGTTTGCCAGAAAAACGTTTTACACCCTTAGAAATGTCACACCCTTAGAAAAAAAATGTAAAAGTTTATTTATAGTCCACTAATGTTTATGCCTAACTGATTTAGGGATGGGGTTAGTGCAGAAGTCAAGCTTGCCAGCAAGATGAGATTATTTACTCTGTCAATTGTTATTAATGAATGCAGAAGTGCGGTTACTGCAAACAGATTGACTTTCACACTTGTTTGATTAGATTCAAAAAGTTTCTTACTATTTCAATAAAATTTTATGACTTGTATGCAGGCCAATATTATCATTAATTAGTATTCATAGTACTAAAGTGTTGAGTAAAATGATCTTACTAAGGTCACTAATTTATTCACTGGTCTTTGAGCTGCTGAAATCCTGATTGATGTTCACCCAAAGAAAATGTATGCATGTTGCTCCATTAGTTTTATTGGCGAAATTCTAACAGCTTGTTTTATCAGTGTCCCAAATTAAGAGCTGTGAAACAAACAATATGTGTGGTTTTTCTCTCTGATATAATGACAGCAACACTTTAATTGCTGCCTTTTTGCTTTTGATCACTCTGCGGCTGTGTGGAGATTACTCTCTGTTGCTGTTATATTGTTTATAGGGGACAAAGCCGTGTTTGTACTTGACTCTTCCGCTGATGGTTTACTTACATTCTTTCCTCTTGAGTAATAAGAGCAGCTATCACATTTCCCTTTCATGAGAAAGGTGGCTATTTATGGCCAGCAGCTTAGACAAGCTATCATCCCTGTGAATTCTTCTTCTGAGCAGGGGTATCTCCTCTTTAAACCCCCCTGGTGTTAGCATTTAACAGACTGCAATTATTTAGTAATTACTCTGAGTGCATGCATTGGCCTTCCTAAAGACCAGACTTGCACAAGACATGCCAGCTCCACCCCCTTTATTCCCACAGACTTATTTGCATTGCAAAATGCTCACATTCCAGCTCATTGACTGTAGCTGGAAAATATTACTTATTTAATAACACAGGGTCTGCACTGCCAAATGTAGTCACACATATTTGCCACATGTTGTAAAGCACATTGACATACAACTCCAAAAAGGAAGTGAAGCTATTTTTCTGCATAGATTATTGATTTTACACTGATAAAACAAACAGTTAGATTAAGGTAGCATGACTTTATGTGAGTAAATTGTAATTAATACATGTCAGGAGGATAAGATTAAGTTTTACTGCTGAAATCAGTTAGTTTCTAACTGTTCTTTTTGGATTAAGTTAAACTTTAACAATAAGTAACATTTGTCCTTTAAATTTTATTAAGGAAATGGAATTGCAGTGGATTTACACTTCATCAACAGCATAAAAACATGTATTAAAATGTCCTTATTCAGAATAAACAGCTTTCTTACACATTTTAAAACCTGATACAGATACTAAATGCATGTAAATAGAATAAATATAGGGCTTTTAGTTCACAATATGTTGCAAAATAATCTTAGTCTATGCAGTATTTTTATCATCACAAATAACAGTTTGAAGTGCAGTATTGGTTGACTATTAGATAACCAGTACAAGGAATGCACACCTAGCAGGCCAATAACATTTCCAGCCTGTCAGATGGAGTCTCTCTCTAGTAGAAACCCAAACCTGATCCAGATGACAGAGCCCAAGATATCAAATGTCACTGAATGTAGGAAGCCAAAAAGTGACAGGCGACAAAGAGAGGAGTGAGGAAAGTGTGAATTTATTACAACTGATAACATCATTGCAAAACTTCACAATAATACTGTACTGCGATCATGTAACGCTCTAGCATTATGCAGCTCTTTTGCAAAGGACTATGACTACAGAGTGCAGTCCTGCGCTATGTCCGTGTATTTCATGGAGTTGTTAAGATCACTCTGTCGTGAGAAATAAATGTCAGTTTGTGATTGAGCCATAATATGTTGCAGAAACAGTAATAAAGTTTCAAATCTATTTAAACAAGATAACATGGAAACATTTTTCCTGGCAATTACAGCCAAGCTGTGCCATTTGTTAGAAGTGACTGACAAAGGTTAATGGTTAGCTTGTTAGCACATTTGACAGTGGTACTAGCACTTCTGCTAAACTGGTTAAGAAATAAAACATTACAGAAATGGCGTCAGAAAGTGAAATGCAAATAGTTTTTTTACATGACTAGCACAGCTGGAAGGTGTTAATTATTGGCAACAATCAGGAATTAGGACTTGGCAGAAAGTTAAACATAAATATAAAAAGTGTTGCTAAACTACTGAAGGACATAGTAACAAACTTTTAAATATATTTTAATAAAGCGCCATGTCAACCACGGCTAAGAAATGCCAAGATGTTTATCGCTGTTACCTTTGGGAGTTCTCCTATTCTCCGATTAAATTTCAACCGGGTCAGTCAACAAACAGCAGAACGATGATGTTGTTTTTCTGCGCTGTTTCAGAATCGTAGTCTGCCTGTAGTTTTAGTAATAAAATCTTGTTCAGATCGGCACTTCTCTGCGTTATGGCCGTTTACGACGCAGGCAATTTCCAGTAAGGTTTATAACGTTAGCAATTGGGTCAAATTTAAAACCTCAACAAAGTCCACGCCTCCATCCAGGAAGCAATCATATCTCAAAAGCCAAAAGCCCACTGCACCAAGAAAAGCATAGAACAAGTGGCTGGTTTTTACCAACAAGCGGAAACATTATCCTTGACAAACACGCTAAGACATGCCTCCTACTAGCAATGGCTGCCTCAGCATTATAATTATAGCTAAACTAGTTATGACTTATAATATCTAAGCTGTTTCAGTCTATCCAGAACAAGGTGGCAGGTAATATTTTTTCCTACAATTAGAGCAGAGGTTTGTTAATTGCCTGAGGGTTGACAGTGTCTCGTCTCCTCTGCTTGGTTCGGCATGGGGCTGTTGTGGTTTGATGTCAAGTGTGTACAACTAATGCTGACCCAATGCTGACCAGCATCTTTTAGTTAATTTGTCACAAATAACTTATTTGTTGGATTAAAAACATAATTTCAGTGACTGGTATTTGCCACCCTCTGAAAGTCTGTTTTTTGTTGTTGTGCACATTTGTCACAAGTTGTAAAGCAACCAAAGGAGACAAAATATCAGTTTGAATGGAAACGGCTTTCCTTGGTGGACGGTGAATTTTAGCGCAAGCCACTTAAACACATCATTTTCCTTTTGAAGCTTCTAGAGATCAGACTCCGGGTTTGTATAATTTGGATGATGAAATGTTATAAGTGCTATGTAGCCCGGCCTCAATTAAAGGGCTTGTTTTTCTCTGAGCAAATCAAACTGCTTACTGTATATTACACAGCAGTGGAAATCGCCCTGACAACTCGGAGTCAGTTTATGACCTTCACTGAGCCCATTCAGATTTTCGCTGACTTTGCCTCACAACACACTAATCTGCACTGCATGAGTCAGCTATACCGGAGCGGCGCTTGCAGATGCAATCCATAATCCAAAAACACAAACAGGAGGAGAAAAAAACAAACAAAAAAAACAAACAAAAAAACTGATGCCCAAAAAAGAACACATTTATTTACGCTGTATGTTTTAAAAAGCAGATGTTAAATTCTGCACTTGGGTGGTGAAGGTAAACATTGCGAGAGGGTTTGATTTCATAAACCTCACATAAGCTGGTTTCCTTCAGATGAGATAGATTTGTGGCTCTGCGGCAAAGCTGAAAACTGTAAATCTGTAATTGACTGAAAATCAACAGCTTAATTTGTGCTTGTGAGTCATGCAGATATGAATGCGATAAGCTGCAGTTCTCAGGAAGTGTGTTGTTTTCACAAGGTTTAGGTGCTAAAAGAGAACATATAGTCTCATGAGATAAAATGTCCAACCTGCTATAATTGTAGTTTGTACTGTATATTTATAGATCATGCTAGATTTTACATGAGCATTTTCACACAGTTTAGAACAGAGTCTGAAATGTGAAATGTAAACAGCTGGTTGTACTTTGCTTTCATCTAAAGCTCGAGGCCAATATCCCACAAATACCGAAAAACTTGTTTAAGCCTTTTATTAAACTTACTGGAAGTGGATTACTGATTCTTTTCTGCTTTGGAGCTCCAAAGTATGATGTAATTTCCTGATTATTTCTCAGGTATTTGTTTGCCTCTAGCCTCTCCTGCAGCATGTTTGCAGTTTTTTTTTTTTTTAACCCCCCTTTTTTTTGCTGTGGTTTGCAGTGACGGGAGGAACCAACCCATGACCTACTGTGCTTGTTTTTCTTCTGTCAAAAGGGTTGGAAGGTCAATTCCTTTTAAACGCAGCCAGGCTGTCTTTCTTCTTTCTTTCTTTTTTTTTTTTTATAAGAGCTTTGGACTGGAAATAAAAATAATGATTCGGGCGAGTGCATGCAAACTCCTGGCGCCTGTGTTTTGCTGATTAGATGATAAACACATCAGGAGTAAATTTATGAATCTATTTATACCGAGTTAATTATTAGCTCCATGTGAGGAGGAAAAAAAGCTTGATTTTTTTTTTTTTTTTTTTTCACTGTATCCCAGCCTGACCGGCAGTGTT
Source organism: Poecilia latipinna (assembly GCF_001443285.1). NCBI lineage: Eukaryota > Metazoa > Chordata > Actinopteri > Cyprinodontiformes > Poeciliidae > Poecilia > Poecilia latipinna. The sequence goes on along the minus strand of NW_015112649.1, from coordinate 686,808 downwards.
TACCACCACCAGTTGAGGCCAGCTTGGTCTTTAACCAGGCTTTGTGTCGGGTTGCTCACCCATTATGACAAACCCTCTGTTGGGGCCCTTTTGCTCTATTTGCCTGCCTGCAAACTGCCACCGACTAAACAGTCACATGTGTTTTAAAGCTCACTGAGTGACACAATATTTCTTGTCACACCAAATGGCCCGCCTCCTCTCTCCCCTCCTGGCTGTAATACACTTTCTGTTTTTGGACAGAGCTGTTGTAGATAACAGCTCACCACACACAACACCCACTTATTGTACACTCCTCCTTCAGGCTCTCATAATTGCTTATTCTTATCTTTTCACTGCATATCCTGCTTTTACTGCATATGCAGCATAATAGGAGGGCCGCTCTCGTAATGGGAATTCTGCATCTGCGGAGAATATTCCTGGATCATGTTATATTAATGTGGTATTATCATCACCTCTGATATCATCTGACCTCTCCTCTCCTCTGTTCTGTCCCTGTAGCTGACAAGGCTTTGGCACACACACACACACTCGCACACACACTGACAGGCAGGGGGACTGCAGCAGTAGGCCCGGTATTGATTGCTGTGGAAAACACTTTGGCATGCATCCAGAGCCATTTCTTCAGCACATGGCAGGAGTCCACGCATGTGTTCTGGTGCTCGCAAAGCCAGCTTGTAGGGGAAATTAGATTGTATTCATTTGCTGCTTCTTTGATTTTAGTTTTCTCCTAAGGGGGGGAAAAAAAAAAACAAGCAAATAATTTTGGGCATGTGGGACACTGTGGAGTTAAGTGTAAGTGACTTTGATATGCAGCGTTTTGATGAATAAGGTCGTTGTGCAGAACGGCTGGAGCGTAAATGTAGATTTTTACAGATCTTTTCTTTTTTTTTTTTTTACTATGTCCAGACTGTGCATTAAAACAAATGTCCCCATTCACATAACAATGGCAGGAATTTTTGTGGAGTAGAACTTTTTTTTTTCTTTCTTTTTTACGCTGTGTGTGCGCGTGCGTGCCTCCTCCTGCTGCAGAACAAGTCATTAGCTCTGCACACTGCCCTCCAGTGAATTCTTCACCATTGCTGAAATGGCATGTAAATTATTACCAGCTATTTTGAATAGTGTAATTTAAAACCTTTTAAAATGTAATAGCAGAGACTTCAAAGGCAATGAAAAAGAAGTCCCACAAACATTAAGATTTTTTCTTTTTTGTTTTTTTTTTTTTTTTTTTTTTTTTTTTGCAGCCTAAGTAATATGTTTCCAGCGCTGCATGTTTGTCAACACACCCGAGACTTTTGGCGTTTCTTAGCTTGGTTTGTTGCACTTTGTCATTGGCTCACCACTTGAGCAGGCAAACATTTGCCTTGATGCATGACTCCAATGCCTCTGGCTACAGTGGATCATTATTATATCCGCCGATGCAGCCACGGACGGGAAGCCCCTGCTCAGTAATCCAGTCGACATTTTTTAATTCCTCACTTGTGAACTCTTGGGCACGCAGCGCCTCTTTTCACCGTCTTCATCGCATCCCGCTAAAATGGAAGCATATAAGGCTGCAGTGATTCAAGCGGGGCTGACACATCTTTTTGCTGTGGTGTCACCTTACATGATGAATGCCTCACCCACTTTCAGGAGGGCTTTGAAAACTCCTCTTATCTCGCCGTTTCTTGCCGTCGCTAATGCTGCAGAAGAATGCTAAGTTCATATATCACCACGGCTTGTGTAACAGCAATCTCTTAATGGAATCGGTGAATAAAAGATGAGTTCGGCAGCGCCCCCGTCGATATGCAGCAACTTTTATGCATACATGAATACGCTGCACAAATTAGGCAGTGCGTCGCGGTGAAGAATCATCTTCACCCGCTTTAAACGGTGCACCTTGAACTCCTTGGAGTCTGAAAGCAGTCTCAACAAAATATACTCTGAGCCGATTGTCCCTGGCACACTTCCTGGAGCTTCTTTTTTAATTCCCAGATAAGTTTGTTTTGGGACACTGCAGTCAAGGTCAACCATGGGGAGGGGAGACAGATAATGAACTCATATTGTGTTTCATAGCCTCGTTTTCTCTTCCCTCCTTCCTTTGCTCTGCTTATCCTGCTCTGTCTACATTGTCCATGTCACCATGTCTATTACTCAATTACTAATCTCCTATGGCCTTAGGAATTCCTGTGCTGACCTCTCAGAGGCAGCAGCCTGAAACCTTCGCAGCATGTCAGGAGTCCTCTCTCTATGTGTGTGTGTGTGTGTGTGTGTGTGTGTGTGTGTGTGTGTGCCCAGAGTATAGAAACACACCCACCCACTGAGCTTCAGCACCCCTCGATTCACTAAACTGAGTGTCTTGTCAGCTGCTTTTGCTCAATATGAAATTTCAGATGTTTTTAATTGGATTGGCAGGGAGAAATGTTGCCACCAATTCACCATGAATTGAAGGGAAATGAAGTTCAGCATTGGAAAAAAAAATCAGTTCTGTTGAGAATGTTGGACTAATTGGACTGCATTTTAACTTGCAGCCAATGTCGGTGTATGACAAGGCGCTTCCTCTTTCAAAGATGTCCTGGTTTTGTTTGAACACATCAGATGAAGAAATTTGTCACTTGAGATAAAGATAACATCTGTGGTGATTGTCTGGCTGTATGTACATGAAAAATGGCCGAAAAAAAAAAAAAAACTTTAGAAGTGACAGAGAGCTTCTGTCAGCCCTTACGCATGATGGTTTTTCATATTGGCTCTTCACCCAGGGTGACATTCTGTCAAAGGTTGGCGGGTGGCAATAGTTTGAGTTGTATTCTTGTGTTGTTGTTTTTTTGATGCACAATTTGAGCAATGCAGGGAAACATTTATCTGTGCAGAATGGCAGGCTAATGATGCTGGATTTGTTCTTATCTTACAATACGGTGACAATTTATAGGTCTATGTTACTGTTTTTATAAGGGGCCTGGATTGCATTTGATATTCTGTAAATAACTTATCTGCTTAAACTTGAATTTCAGTACTCTACACGAAACCTAGATTCTTCAAAGAAAAAAAGCTGTTTTAAATCTATCAAATATTTATTCTGCCCAAAAGAATATGATTAAGATCAAAAAAGATAAGGCTCCTCGCAAACGCACTAATTTGTGCACAGCTCTGCTAAAAGATGTAGATTTTTTCTTTTTTTGTGAGTGGAATTTCAACGACGTTGTTTTAGAGCTGGATCCAGCTTTACAGTAAAAGTCAGTCGGTTTCTACTTTCAGTCCTTTATACTCCAGCAACTCAACGAACCCACTCGGCGATGATTCTGCAGATCTCACATCGGCTGCAGTAACACCATGAAATATTGATGGAAGCGCGAATACAGGATGTTACATTTAGCTGCTTATGTTGCGTTTTAACTCAACCATAAAGGCAGCAGCTAATCAGTGCATCTGTTTATTTCTATACCTGGGGCAAAATGACTCCAACACAACAATAACGTATTCAGGATCTGGAGTGCACAAATCCCGTTGGTTTATTTGCATAGTTAGGGTTACTTAATTGGCACCCTTGTGTTTGCCAATGTGTTGGGTTGCTGATGTGTTGTGTCGCCCCTTGGCTGCGAGGTTGCAGTCCTCTGACCTACATTATCAAATGGCCCCGCTGGCTGTATGTAACGGACACCACTTTGCTGAACTATCAGCTGCCTAACTGGAAATGACAGCACAGTGTGGACAGGCGGCATTTACATAGGGGCATGGCCCAGAGTTTCCAAGCCGCATCTTTGAAGTTCAAAACCCAAGAAGTGAGTCGCGGACCCCCTGCGGTGCACGCCGAAATGCCGCTGGAGTGATTCATCTTGGATAAATTACAGGATGTCTAGAGCTGAGACGTTTAGTCATCTGATAGATTCAGGAGAATCAGAGTGATTTCTTTCAAGCTGTTGATTATTATTTTCAAGATTTTTTTAGTCTTTACTAGTTTATTTCCTCCTATTAACCAGATACCCAAGAGAAAAAACAAACACACATTGTTGTAATGTTTCTTTAAACTGGAGCTCGGATTATAACGTTGGGACAGACGCTGGGAAATTTTCACTCAAATGTTGAGTCAGAAACTGTGATGCAGTTTGTTGTGTCATACAAGAGACTTAGAAGCAGCATAATTATTCTTCAGAGTGCTGTTTTGAAGTAAATAGCCGAATGACTCACTGAGCATTTTAAGTACAACAGAATAATAAATATTTAGATGTGAAAATATGCTGCATGATAACATCGATGTCAATGAGTTGCGTTAATGATGCCGTTTAACGCCGGAGAACCAATTAGTTCACTTAAGCTAACATTAGCCGTCTATCTGAGCTTGCTTGCACAGGCTAGTTCCAGCTCTGCTCTCTACATGTGAAGAGCTGTTCTCTGTGGACGGGCGATATTTCTTCTGTTTTATACAGAGAGATAGAATTTTAATAAAGTCGATTTTTCTGTCTTTCCAAACAGTTTATAGGGCTGCTTAGCTTGGGCGTACGGCTGCAGCTGCAAATTTATAGGCATAGCATCCCCTGCCTCCCTCTCAAATGAGCAGCTGTTTCTGGGTTAGTAACCTAACTCCACTGTGCAGAGTTAAACCAATAACCCTAATATGTTGTGTTAAATCAGCCCAGGCATGATTGGTCCGAGTTTCACTGAGGACTCGGTTAACTAAATAACCCAAATTGTGCCACTTTTACCAAGCAGTTTCTTAGTGTGTGTTTTTTTTTTTAATGAACTACAAAATCAAACCTTTTAAGCATCTGAAAATACTTCACTGAAAGTCTTTGAAATGTAAATATTTGCAGTTCTCATCTCCCAGCCTCATTGTTTCCATATTTAAACCATTTCAATAGTGACAAGTTATTTTGGTTCTCTTTCGGACTTCAAACCAAAAAAAAAAAAAAAGAAAAAGAAAAAAAAAACAGATTGTGGCGATACAATAAAAATCATCTGGTCCGAGTGCCACTTTGGTGTTTCTGTACGCGTGGTGTTAACCCGGGTTGGTGCAATAATGTTATTGTAATTCTTTCTCAATAACCGACTTGGCCGGCCTCGTTCTCAGAAACTGTGCGCAGAAGAGTTTCTTAATTCTCCACTATTTACATATTTCTCAACCAAATCTCATGTCCTATGCAGACCACAAATCATTCATCATCTTCCTGCTCTCCAGCTCTCAGTCTGTAACCACTTTGAGTTTGGCTTGTAGCGTAAAAAAAAAGAGAGGGAGAGAGAGAGTAGTCTCAGAAAATAAGGAATTGTTTTATGGTAGCTGATTTTTTTTTTTTTTGGTGCTGCAGCTTACTTCGTAGACTGATTATATTGGAGACTGTGTTGACAGCTGCTGAATTGTGCTCACCTGTTGTGTTTTTTGCTCTCAAGCCAAACAAGTCCCCAAACAGGATCTGTTGACGCGCTCGCAAATCATCGCATCTTTCAGCGGATTAATATAAAAGCAGTCGCCTTTTTTTTTTTTTTTTGTTTGTTTTGTTTTTTTTCTTCAGGGTTTAATGTTGTGTCTCACTCTATTATCTCTGCTTTAAATAGACTCCGCTGAAACATTTGGTTTCTTTATGCGCAGGCAACCGATTGCATCAAAGAACAGTGGATAAATTCTGTGGAGAAACAGCAATGTGGCTTTCTTGGCTGCAGGCTGAATGCTATTTACCGTTGTTCTGCTTTATTCACATGGCCTGCTTTTTCGGGTTTTTTTTTTTTTTTTTTTTTGTGGCAGTCAGTTTTTCAATGCACGGAAAGCCGGTTACAACCACCCGCCACCACTTGACAGCTGAAGACAGCTCATTATAAGACGACCAAAAACCCATGTTTGATGTTTTTACTTAGTGAGGGAGGCACAGCTATATCAAGCTATCCCTCGCAGGCTTTTGCTTTATAAGGAAATACTGTCTCCAACTGTTTGGGATTTGATATGCCTGTACTTGGAGATGATGTGAGAACTGAATATGGGTAATTGTATAGACGGAGCACTCAGAGAGAATATGAAACGCTGAGAAGACATGTGTTTGTTTTTAGAACGTTGTTGGGGAGAGAGAGAAAAAAAAACAGGAACACTGAAATATTTCAATCAAAACAAAGAACAAAAGCAGAAAAATAATGCTGATCCTAACATTTTAAGACTAAAATGAAGGATTTACAGCGGAGTTGTTCTTTTTGATTACAGAAGACTGCTTGATTGCAGCTTTATTGAGTGCACACCCTCTACTTACACACATAAATATAACATAATGAATGTTATTTTAATGTCAGCCGTACACAAGCTCTTTGAGGGGAAATGCACAAAGCCAGACAGATGCCTGGAAAATTGGAGATAACCAAGGTAAACATCAGAGACCTGCTCTGTGTTTCAGCCTTTTCAGACATCTGTCCTCCAGATTTCCCCATTTCTGTAATAGCCATCTTGCAGCAAAACCTCTCCATTCTGTTGGTAACGAGCACTTCAGCTATTAGCTCTTCAAATGGAAACACATTTAAGAGTCTTTGCTGCCTCCCCACTCCGCTGGTCTTGAAGTTGTTCGAGTTTGAGAGTTATTAAAAAGAGCTGAATCAACCTCAGGAAAAAAAAAGAAAGGAAAAAAGAGGATAAACCCACACAGTGGAGAGAGAGTAAATCTTATTTAGTAAGCTAACTGAACTGACTGAAGTACTGTGCTTAAAATCATTTCTCCATGCCAGACTGACACATTTATGTCTATATTTGAAGTTCTACCTTGCATCACAGACGCCGTGAACACACAATATCGCCATGTATTCATTCCCTAATACGTTTGCTTTTCACCTGCTTCTCCAAACTCCGAAGGCGTAACGGAAGAGCGCTCGCGTCTCGAACATCAGGAGCCCAACTTCCTAAATGCTAATCAGAAAGTCTCAAAACAGCAGCGTCCTCATTGACATTGATTTAACTCCCCGACATAAATCCAATTCAGCAATCATCCACATCATCCATATTCATGCCGCTGTAATTTACTTACGTTAATGTGCATCCCACAGCCGGCCGCGGTGCCGCTCGGTGCTCATGCTAATTTAGTTGATGAATAACGACGGTCCGTTTGTCGTCTTTCATTTACCGACGATGTTCTGATTTCATACCCGGTTTTTACCAAACTTCTTCTGACCCTAATTATTTCCGCCTTACAGTCTGTGGCTGAATCACTGCAGCTAAATGTTATATCATGCAGTAATAAGTATTTCTAATCACATCCTCAAACATGTGGTTAATCTGTAAAATGCATCGCTTTAAACAACAGTCTCGATAATTTCATCAGCCGGGATGAGGGATGCTAAAATGTATATTTTAATTGGGAAATGCTTCATAATATTCTTTCTGACTTGAGTTATTATATTTTAATATTTTGTCTAAAAATGTTGCTGTGTATCCATAAATTTTCTCGTGAGATTTTGTTGGAATTTTTTAACCTTTTTTCTTTTTAAGAATAGTGTCATCTACATTTATCAACATTCGTTGTTAAGTTAATTATATTGATTAAATATTAATATTTATTCCAGTAGCTCAAACACGCACTGAAACATGTCCTGGGTCCTAAAGTTCATCTGATCAAACCACGTGGTGACAGCTAATATCAAAGTTTAATGTGGAGAACGTAGCATATTGACGTTTGTGATAGTAGGACAGAAACGACTTCGTCTTGCATTTCTCCTAAACAGTTGTTTGACATGTAGCTTCAAATGGTCATAATGGAGACTTTTGCGCCTCCTTCTTACTGAATACAGTGACAGGTTTGTCACTACTTCCAATGTTTTTACATTTTTATTTATTTTCTTTTTTGTTTTGTAGACAGCATGTTCTCCTGTCTTTCCCATTTCGAAGCAGAACCAAGAGGAATGATCTTTTTGATGCTATGTTGAATAAGGAAGTAATGGATTATTTTTGGAATGAGATGATGACACTGCAATTAGAGATTGATTCATTTTAAGTAGGAGGCTTTTTTTCTGTACATCTTTACCATTTGCTAACTCTCTCTAGGATAAACTACATCACAATTCGAGCTGCCTACCGGTCTAACAGCCCAACTTGTGATTCTTTTCCAGCATGAGGTAATTGCCGTGTCCGAGAAGGTGATCGTGCGACTCCAGGACCTGGTGAAGTGGACGGTACCGGACTTCTCGGGATGGGCCAACGGTCTGAAGGTGGAGCCGCTCAAATCCTCGGTGCTCCGCGAGCTGGGGACCAACGGGCGGCGCGAGGCCCTCCACCGCTACAGGGAGAGCACGCTGACCAGCGGCCTCAACTTCAAGGACGTCCAGAGGGAGCGGGCGCAGCTAGGTGAGCAAGGAGCGTTTCCCGGGTCTCCTCCGGCCCAGACGACGTGTGCTGCACTCCTCCCATCGCCCCCGTGTCGTCACGTCACATGTTTATGTATTTGCTTTTGTTGCTCGCCATAAATCACATCGTGTTTATTGTTCCTTGCTTGGTTTAACAAGTGTTGTCTTGACTGGAGTAATTCATCAGCTTGTAGCTGTTTCTGGTATAATGAGCTAAGAGTTGCGCTAATAGCCGCAGGCTGGAGGTAAATGTTGCCAGTTTGCCAACATATCATGATCACATGGAGCGCAACTGCTTTGTTTCCTGACTGGGAAACATAGAAGCTGTACTTCCAAAGTAGTCACATTAAACTCCAGCTTATAGCACCTCTGATGCCATCAGTTCAGGTGTGATGATTATCTTAGAGTATCGCTGGTGTGTGTGTGTGTGTGTGTGTGTGTGTGTGCGTCTGAATGGTTGTCTGGTGTATTTTTCCCGTACGCCGTGCCGTTAAGTGCCAGTTAACGCTTCATTCTTGACTCTTGGGGTCTCGCTGTAGTTTTTAGCCAGGAATCAGTCGCACAATAAAGCAGAAGATGACTCATTCAATACAAATAGGAAACTCTGGCATTTGAGTCTAATAATTCAGAAGGAACATTATGTTCTCTTTGAAGCTGTTTGCCACTCTCTCTCTCTCACATGGCTGTGATGTAATGCTGTATGCTCAGTGAGATGGTGTAACATAACTTATCAAACGTACTAAAAATACCTCCTTGATTATACTGCCTTTTGTCAGGTCGAAGAGATTTTACCCCTAAAGATTCAAGGCAGGGTTATTATTTCTGCTTCCCGGCCCTGTGATAAATCATTGTTTAAGGCTCATAAATGTTTGACTTGTTCTGCACAAAATGTGGATTAATTGATGACTTGTGTAACTTTTCCTGCTTCACTAAGAGAAGCAGCTGTGTGTTTGTGTCTGACGCTGTGCTGCCCTTGATTACTCAATGCTGCATGAAGCTCATACGCAAAAAGGACAAGATGATCAATAATGAATGCTTTGTTGTTATTCCAGTAATCAATGCGATGTGAATCTGCTTGGGTGTGTGTGTGTCTATAATTGCATGCTCACATAAATAGATTTGTCAGCTTGCCTTTTTAAGCGGTGTTATGTTCCATATCTTGGCGTTCTCTACATGTGCGGCTAGATTTTATAGATTTTTACCATTGTCGGTGCAATAACCTGATAACACCAGTGTTGCTGCAAATATGCATGTGTGCGTCTGTGTGTGTGTGTGTGCCTATGTTGCTAATGAGCAGCGCTGCCGCTAATGACTCCATCAGGCTGTCTCTAAATGCACTTGTCACTCCGATGGGACACTCTGCCAGAAAATCTGCCCACTCAGCAGAACGGGCTTGGATTCTGGCAGGGGCACTAGAGACACACACACTCACACGCACGCGCGCATACACACCGTTTGATAGGAACAGATGCACACATGTGATGCACAGACAATCAGTGATGTGCGCTCGTTTGTTTGTTTGCTTGCTGCGTCTTTGGCGCGCGTCGCTTGTTGACAGTGTAACAATATGAGGGGAGTGTTGGAGAGTTTTTGGGAAGCGGATCACTTATTCATCGTGGCAAACGAGCGCTGCTCCGCGCGCTGTGTTTTGCATAGAAAATATGAAATATGCCACTGCAACGCTGCCGACTTCTGAGATGAAATATTCATGCTGCAGCAGGAGCAGATCAGATAGAAACGTAGCCTTAAAGCATCTTGTTGCTGAATGTCTAATTCTGTGTAATGCGTTGGCTCATTCTCTAAACTGATTTTTATGTTAGATCTGTACTCTCCCCGTCTCCCTCTGTCTCTCTCTGTCTCTCTCTCTCTCCCTCTCTCTCTCTCTCTGTCCCTCTCTCTCTCTTCCTCTGTCTCTCTCTCTCTGTCTGTCTCTCTCTCTCTCTCTGTTTCTTCTTGTTTTAGCCTGAAGTGACTCCATTCCTTGAGTGATGCATTTGCTGATTGTTATTCTTGGGCTGATGTGTAGCTATGTAAGAAGAATTGGATTGTTCCCCATAACAGGATACTGCAGCAAAACCACAATCTGCACAGAAAACCATTGTGTGCTAAAGAGCAATAAAGTGTGCCATTGTTATTGAGGGGGAACAGTGTTTTGTTATTTCTTCTTCCAAGTGTGTCGTAAGTTTTCCTGGCTTTTTGCCATTGTTATTGAAATGCATTGTTGTGCATTTGTTTTAAACATTTTTAAATATAAAAACCAAATGTGCGCTGGAGGACATTTCTTTTGTTCTTCAGAACATGGAGGCATAATAAAGGAGTAGAGTTCTGCTCTGTGTGTGTTGTCTCTGGAAATGAATGGCTATTTAAAATATTTAATTAGAGTGACCTTCGCCGCCAGTTCTGCACCACTCACAGCTCCCTGAAGCCTTTAAGGTGGAAATAGTCGGTGTCGTAACTCAAATAAATTACAGCGCTGGATGCAGGAACGGTTTCAGTGATGTAGCTGAAATAATCTTCACTTCCTAAAAAGACAGACTCTGACAAATTTGTTTCCAACACAAGTAAAGGAGTTGGTGAAAGTTTTAAGATAAAAAACCCCCACCTTGACTCTGAGAACAGTTGTTTTTAAATAATTTTTTAAAGAAAGAAATATGCTTTCTCAAACTATTTTAAAATAAACATATTTTCTTAAGTGACCTTTGATATGTTGATCAAAGTTTCTGCCAGCTGCTTAGTTAGGAGGAACTGCAGAAAACAGCATATTTTAAACATTTTTAGAGGTTTACACCATCACAAACATAAACCTATACATTTTACCGAACTTTAACTGGAACTGTTTTGGTCTCCACTTGTGTTTGGTGTGAAGGATCCACACTGCTAAGTGCGGATGGGTACCTGTCACATATTGGGACTCTTTAAGACCCTGCTAACTCTGTTAGTAAGTGGATTACATCATGAACTTCTTGACATATCAGGAGATTTTAAAATGATCTCTTGTTTGGGTCTTTTAGCGGGACAATGATCCAAACAGAAACTTCTGTGCTGAGCTGAAGCGATGATAGAGTAACAGTTTGACTCTGGACAGTCTACAGCAACGGATCCGAGTTTCTCAGCTTCCAACTCACTAAAAAAGAAAAAAACAAAACAACAATTGGAGCGATTCTGTGACCGTGACAGTCGGTTGAGTAAACGATCATTTCGACAGAGTTGAATAACCTGAGCAGCAACTAATATGTTGATATGATCTGTTTGTTTTTACTGGTGTTTTTATCTCTTCTAAAACTTGTGAAGTAAAAGTGCTTTGTCATCATAATTTTAGGTTTATATTTTCTAAAGAGGATCTATAATTCTGATTATTGATTAATCTTTACCAATAGTGCCAACCACCTTGTCTGCATTTTTAAATATTTGACTGTTTCGATCCTTTGAGCTGTATCTTACTTTTTATTAGTAGTCCGGCTGCCAATAGTCATTTTTTTCTCTCCAATTTATCTGTTGGCAAATTCTTTTAGTCATTTTTAGCTGATTAATTATTTTTCATCCAGAAGCAGTACCTTTATGCATTTATTCATTTTAAGACAAAATCTAATTATTTACATTGCCAAAACATAAAAATAACTTTGTTTTACTTAGAAAAATGCTTTATAAATAGCGGTATAAACTGACATGGCAAAAATAAAAATGCTACAAAGTGATTTTTTTTAATGTATTTGAGATTGAAGTTTAAACAGATACGAATATTTTGAGTCAAAATTTAACTCAGACAGAAGAAAGTTGCATCCCCATTAAATCCTTTTAGTTGAAATGTAATAATCCCGCTTTAGTCTGACTAGGATTCATTAACTGTAATCTAACGCACTACGGACACGTGTTGAGATAGAAAACCAGCATTTCTATCAATATTCAGGTTCTGGTAGTTCAGCAGATAAATTGAGGTACACTTGATTTCATTATATTCTAATTGAATGAACTTCATAAGCGTCCGGCAAATTCCAGCCCGAGAACTCAAAGACGACATTGTTCCGCAGGAGCACTGAGTGTGCTGTATTGTATTTTGCACTCCTTGCGTAATCTGTAATGTGATTCACTTAATCAGGTAATGCAAACTGTCCACTCAGTTTATCTTGTCCTGTTCTGAGCTTCAGAGCTTCTTTTTACAGCTCTATCCACCAGGGATGGTTTGCCAGGGAAGTTTACATTCTGCCCCTCTATCTCTCCCCAGAGGACTGGCCTGATTCTCTTCTCTTTTTTTTTTTTTTTTTTTTTTTTTTTTTTTTTTCATTGCTGCCTGCTGAAATTGGTTTCTGGTTGTATACTGCGAGGCTGAGCGTTTGAGAGCTGGATCTTCTGATACACTTGGTGTTGGTGTGTGCTGGGAGAAATACAGCTGATGAAATTAAATAAATAACACAAAAGATGGCTGGTCCTCTAAAAATGTCTGTGATTTATTTCCCCCACCTCCCATCGTCTTGTTTCTTCACTTCAAATCTTCATTGTGCAAACCAGTGAACCCATTGTGAACTTGATATGATCATAAAAGGTCGTAGCTTTTGACTCCTCTGTTCAGCAACATCGATGGTGTTGACTTCTGCCCTCACCTGAGGTGTCGTTTGTAGCTGGCTCATCGCTCAGCGCTGCAAGGATCAGGGCTTTCTGAGAAAATACTGACACAGTAAAATGCATCTGTGTAGAGAGCAAAAATAGCAAAAAAAAAAAAAAAAGGATATGTTTTATACTGGTGCTTGTAAAATATAGCAATAAAACTGTAAAGTTATCTGATGCAGTGATATTTATTGGAAAGTAGGTGTTTAAGCAACGTATCAGAGGATTTAATATTATTATTGTTATTATTTTTATTCACTTTTACAAAAAAAATTAAACGGATGTTTCATGATTTACTTACTGAGTATTTTCAGAGACAAACATCAAGACATTTACTGTAATCATAGCACAAGTAAAGAGTTTCCAGTTAATAAAACATTCATGTTTTTTTTGCTCTCTGGGAGAAAAATCAGAGTAACACCGCTATTCACGGGGAGAACGTGTAAATATTTATCATTCATCCCGCTGAACTGAATTGGTAAAATTCCCCATTTTGTCACTGGATGAACAAGTTGATCTTTTTCTCCTTAAAGGTTAGCCGTAAGCTAGCAGGGCTCAGTGGCCACATGTCGGATCTCCTCATATATATTTAATCCTTGAAGGGTGCCACAGTTATTTTGTTATGTTTGAAATAATGTTTCATATAAAAACAAAGGGCTTCAATAAGGGTGAACTTCTTTAGCAAAGAATCTTTGTGGTTTTCCCTCACTGAGGTTTTCCCTGCACTTTGATAGCGCTTTGTCAAGTCCATAGGACTCCGAAGCCCTTCACAACACACTCACATGCTGAGATGTTGTGAAATATTTCAGCAGTTGTCTGACAGCAGTCAAGTCAGCAGTCTTCCCCATGACTGTGTGCGTCATAACGTATCCGTTTTCAGTTGATTTGATCCAATATTCCAAGTTTCTGAGAAGCCATAATATTCATCCGTTCGATGAGTCCATTCATTTTACACGAACTGTCGAAAGTAACTTTTTGATGGTAATTTAATCTGTCGAGATGCGCCTGTTAGCACCTGCGGAGGTAGCCAGAGGCAGCACACATAAAAATAACACAGGGTTTATTATATCCTGGTCTCTCCACTATTATCCACTGTTGTTTTTTGGGTACGTTTCACTGTGGTAGCCCACGTATTGGGGACAATAACCGTGCAGCAAATCCACTTGTTAGCGTTTTTACGCTTTGCATCGGGAGTCAGTCATTTAAGCTTAAGTTGAGACCCGTGTTTAGTGCATTTGATCCTTCCTCCGCTCGTCGATTGCATTGAGCGAGCTTGAAGCCACAACAGGCCACTGAGGCGAAGGGGGCTGCCTCTCTCCAGATTCCTCCCAGCTTCGCTCACTTAGGAAGAAAACCACAGTATTTTCCTCTCTGATGCAACATCTGATCTGTATGCCAGACCGGCCCCGCGTTGATATCCAGACAATATTTCACTCGGAACATTTCAATTTGATGTGGCAGGTAGATCCTGTCCCTCCTCCGAGGCTGTTCCGAGCGCCGAAGAGGTGTTTATGTGGGCAGAAAGTTGCGATAAGAAAAACTAGAGAGCTGGCACCGCTTTTTTCCCCCTGCTTGTCTTGTCCTGGTGACGCTACACAGAACGATATTCAGGACGCTTGAAGCCACCGTCACATGTGAGGCTGCTGTTTTGTTTGTTTCCTGCTGCAACATGAGGAGGAGCCGAGGGCTTTCTTGGAATAGACATTGAGATAACGCGCACTTTGGTGCTGCGAGAGCAATGCCATGTTGTGACTCCGACAAAGAGAGAAAACCACTTTTTTTTTTTTTTGCAAATCCACTTCCCCTGTACTCCTCCATGCAGAGTATGGAGCAGATTGTATTGTTTGCACTTGTTCGCTTTCCGCCCCTTCAGACATATTTAGTTCTCTTTCTGCTTTTTCTTTCCTTCCCTGCAGAACTAATTCAAGAAACTGTCCAAAATCCCCTTTGAAGTAATTTAATGGAGTGTTTGTATTGATTATGTGCCTCTCCCGCCCCTCCCCTCTCTTCCCTGGCATGCTTTTGATTTATTTATTTATTTATTTATACCTTTTTTTTAATATATATATATATAACCCAGTTTTGGAGTTTATGACTTCTTCATTATGCTCAGACCTGTAGGAGAGAGAATCACAGGCTGTTTTTCCTCACTGATGCGCTCATATCATTAATTCCCCTCTGACTG
Source organism: Poecilia latipinna (assembly GCF_001443285.1). Classification (NCBI taxonomy): domain Eukaryota; kingdom Metazoa; phylum Chordata; class Actinopteri; order Cyprinodontiformes; family Poeciliidae; genus Poecilia; species Poecilia latipinna. The sequence goes on along the minus strand of NW_015112649.1, from coordinate 671,744 downwards.
TGGCCTGGCCGGAAGCCAGCGAATTCTAAATCTGTAAGCAGTAAATTGTGTGCCGGGGTGGAAAAATCTATTAGATGTTTGAGCATGCCTCGAATTTGAATAGGAGAGAGAAAGACACAGAGTGAAAGAGAAAGAGAGAGAAAGACCACCCCATATCCTGTTACGCTGAATGCTGTAATCAAATTTGACTTTTTCGGATCGCTGTATTCATCAATTATTTGTGTTATTTTATTTCTGGAATGTCACATAATGTTTTTTTTTTTGTTGTTGTTTTTTTTTGCGGCAGACAGAGGTGGGATGGAGGCTGGTAGATGGTTAAACAATAAGAAATGCCTCAGAGGAAATAAAGAGCTCCGTCTCTCCATTAGGGAGGGCTGAAACAACAGTTGTGTCTCTCTTCTCTCCATTAGTCAGGTCTGAAGCAACAGAGATGCTATTGATGTGACCTCTGCCAGGCATTTTAAACAGGCAGGCAGCAGTGAGGTGCCTCCACACGACTGACTCATCTGCCTTTTTAAGCAAATTCATATATTTTTAATGGTTCTACTTAGAAAAAGCTAAAAAAACAAAACAAAAAAAAACCGCACACACAGGGATTAGAATAGCAGAATAGGAATGTGCTTTATTGTTTCAGCTGGGAAATTCATGTTAATACTGAAACATTCAGATTCACATAAAGGTAAACAAAAATATAAGAATAAGATATGCACAGTATTTACAGAATATAACAAATATTCATAGATATTTACATAAAAGCAACGGCATCCTTCAAAGGAAGAACTTGAAAAACAGTGCAAATAACTGGAGTCATTATGAGGTTTTATCGGAGCTGATTTAGCAACATTCGCCTTCTTTCCCTTAAACAAATTGCCTGTCTGTTCCAGTTAGTCTGACTCATACTTAAATCTTAGCAAACCAGGAGGTTTTTTTTGTTTTGTTTTTTTTTTTTGTTTTTTTTCGACTCATTTCTATTTCTGTCTTTTTGGGAAGCCGTTCTCAGTGCTGAGTGTTTTGTACATCTCCCTTGATATGTTTCTTCCTGCATTGCAGCTCCTCGCAGATAGATATGAATGATTCTGTCTTAGTCAGTAAGCACTCGAGACATCACAGATTGTACAGTTAATAACTCTGCATATTTTATGAGATTGCCAGTCCATCTGCTTTGTGAATCCATTTTAACTGCGGCATTAAGCCGCTTTTTGTTTCTTTCCCTTTTTGCTACTGGCTGTAGCGAGCCTCCGATCAGATAAGTCGGGGCTGCAGAGGGTGCAAATGTAACGCAGGTGTTTACAAAGTCAATATGCGGCTAGTTTTTTATCGATTTGATGCTGCTGGAGGATGTATTTTAAAATGTGCCGCAGTGCAACTATCTCGAGCGTCAGAAGGAGATTCTGGGAACAAGGTTACGTCCGCCATAGCTGTGTTACTGCTGCAAGTCAGAGAGTCTGTGGATTTCCTGAGAAACTTGGCAAACTACTGCTATTGATATAATTAGCTGCTAAGAATGCAGAACATTTCATGCCTTCAAACGCTGCAGCGACGCTTTCTTTCAGGGGTTTTACAGAACAGTGTTTCGCTGTTGATGTAATGGGATACAAACAAACAGATGTTGTGGATGAAGTCCAAAGAATTTGCAAATCACCGCAGCTCTCAACCACTTCTGATACGCGGGGCGGCCATGTTGGATTTTTACACCCTGGAGCAGATTTTCCAAGTCCAAATCTAAAGCGATGGAAATGAGATTTGTGTCAAAAGATAATAAATATAAAAAAAACAATGCAGAAGAATCAATTTTGGAAAGTGAACGTGTTTTTCTGTTTTACAGTAGTAGATTGAAAATACACAGAGAAATCAGTTTTATTCTCGCTATGCTAGCCTTGCTAAATACTAGATTAGCATGCTAAAGGTGTCAAAAGTCAGTTTTATAATAATTTTATCTTTGTTTTAAAATAATAGGAAATGTCTTTGGTGTGACATCACCTCTGCTGCTAACACTGATTAGTAATATTAATAATTAATGACCACACACAGCAGGAAGGTTACGAATATATATTTAAAAAAATCTTGGATCATTTCTACTTTGCAGAGAAATCTTTCTGCACCTTTGGCGACAAACGGGAAACAAAACATGTCAACTGATGCCTCATCTTAGCACAACTCAGGAAAAACACATTTATTATAAAAAGTCTACAGTAAAATAAGTGCATGGACTATATATGTTTCTAGCTTTTATGACTTCTTTGTAATTCTGTTTACATTGAAAGCCATTTTGTTGCTTTTATATAACTAAATTATTTACCTTGATACTGAACAATATTAGCACAGACGCGTCTATTTCTGGTTAAATTAGATAAGCATGATTTACATTATTGAGTTATGCCTTGGAGACGCCAGTGAACTTGTATCTAATTGAATCTTCATGTCAATGATAGAAAGATTTTCCTACCAAAGCTTCTCTGTTGCGCTTTTCTTTGCATTATGTTTGGATGTAATAATTGAAAGGCACGTTAATTCGTTAAAAGTCCACCTCACTGCCCAACTGATCCAGTCCGGTTTTCCTGCATTAGACTGCACTCAAGCTAAAAGCCAAACTGCTCATGTACACAGTAATAAACTGTAAATTAAACGCATTTATTTTTCCTACACCGGTTCATATTTGTGCCATGATATATAGGTTATCTCTCCAACATTTACACCATTTCGCTCCTAATCAGTAAATAATAGCAGCGTACAGACAGAGAGGCAGCCTGTCAGCTGTAGTAAACACTATAAATGGAGAACTTTTAGCCTGGGATTGTTTCCCAGCACAGAGGTACTGCATTTTTCCCACATTGAGAGGTAATTGTAATGGAGGCTTTGATAGATTCCAGACGTTTTGGTGTGTTTCTGTGCGAGTTTCCCCCCGTGTGTTTATATCTGCACGCTCACACACACACACACTTACTTGGATCCATAACTGCTCTTAACGTGTTTGATGGAGCCAAAGACGTACAAATGATGTAATTTGTATTTAGAAGACATCTTGGTGCAGTTGCTTTAATGCATTTAGGTTTTCTTTGATCCATCGACTGCCAGAGGAGTTGGACAGAGAGTCCTCGGTGCAAACAATAGATCATTGATGCTCCTCCGTGCTCTCTCTCTCTCAACCTGTCAGTCTGCTTCCTTGTTATGTGGTGGCCTGAGGAGCACTTGGTAAAATGAGAAGCATTCAGTCTGATTTTTCTCTTTCTCTCTCTCTATCTCTCTGATTTTCCTGTAACTCAGTGAAAGCAGTTGTTTCTTTCAGTGTGTCAGACAGGATTATTTAAATTTAACAACGGCTCAGCCACAGATTCATATCGTTCAGGTATAAATAGAAATGTATGTATATATATATATATATATATATATATATATATATATATATATATATATAGCTCTGAATAAATAGTCATTGTGAAAAAAGGCACTGTCATTTGCAAATAATTTCCAATATTTCTGTTAGATTTTTAAGCCGGAGCAACATGCTAACGTCTCAGTTGCCTCGCAAAAGTGTTCATATGACTTGATTTTTAAATTTGATCACTTTTCACAAACTTTAATTTATTTTATCTTGAGAAAGCAAATAGGTGTACTTTTTTTAGAGGTATGCTTGCCACACTTTTCAGATTTTTAATCGTTAAAATTTTGCTAAAAATACACCTTTTGTTTCCAAAATTGCATTTAACCGCAGTATCATAACATTCGATAATAATATCATATTTTCATGTTTTTCTTATATTCTGCAGCTCTAATGAGCCTCCCGACTAAAAAGTGCAATTAACCCAAGATATTCTAGCATTCAGAGTATCAGATTTGCTGCTGCCCCGTTTGTTTTGGTCTGTCAAACAGAATCCCGACCGGCGTCGTTGAAGCTTGTGGTTTTGACGTGACTGAATATGAGACGGATCATGAATGTGTTTGCAAGGCACTGGAACGCCGCTAAAAGCTGCTTCACAAACACAAGTGTTTTCCCGACCGTGACTCACTGAATCAGTTTTTTGTTGCTAGCAACACAATAAACCCGACCAATAAGAGGGATTTTTGCATGAATGACTCGTGCATATAAACTTGTTATCTCAGCTGGCAGTTATTCTCCACTGAACTCCTTATCTTTCCCATGCAAAGAGAGACGAGCGGCAACAGTCCCTGCATGAGCGTGTGTGTTTGCCGTGTGTGTTTCTGCGTGTGTTTGCTGTGTTACAGTGATTACAGCTCTGTTAGCACAGTGGCGGGTGGAGGTTCGCCACATCAGAGGTCATATTTTGTAATCAGGAATGAACGTTTTTTTTGTTGTTGTTGTTTTTATTTTTTCTAAAGTCTATCTACCTGCAGTTTGTCAGAAATTACCTGCTTGTTTAATGTGTCGCCTCAAATAGTCAGCAGCGTCGTGGAAAAGTGCTTGTGCTGGACTCGACTTCAAATGAAGATCGTTACCGATGGCGGAGGGAAAACGGATTCTTTCTCTCTTTGTGGTGCAGTGAGAATGTATAATCACGACTAATTGCAAGCGAAAAGAAAAGGGGAAAAAAAAATCGACAGATTGCATTTCAGGGGTTTGCTTTTGTGTCTGCCGCACATAAATAAGGAATCTGAACAGATGGTGGTGTTTTTAATGACATATTGCTATCTGTAAAGTCTGCCTTGAAGCCTCAGACTGAAATGTCTCCCCTTGGGGAGCCGACTAGTTGTCTGCTGATAATGTCACTCTTTTCTTTACTGCCGCATCCTCCAGTCAAATAAATGCTATGTTAATACGAGCATGTAATTAATGAAGAAAGTGTATGTTTATTGTAGAAACAGAGAATATTTTCATGTTAGAAACGCAACGTTCAGCCTTCCTATATTTGATATTGATGTCTGTTTGCAGAATTTGGCAGAGAAACGCAGAAATGTCAGGCCTAAAAATAATCTACATGTCTTGAAGTCATGTCTTTAAAAAAAGAGAAGGGAAAAAAAGTCAGAAATACCTGACACAGGATCTGAGAGATTGATCAGATGATCTTCTGCATGCCAAGTTTACAGCTCATAGCTCTGTGGGAATTAGCTTTGTGGTGCTAAAATGGTGTTTTATGCAAGTCAAATGGTGTCATTTCTGTTGTTTCTCACAGATTTGACAAAAGAAACCTGAAGAAGTTGCATCTTTGTTGGAGATGCACTGATTGTCGTTTCTCTGGTTGATACCCAGTTTCATTTGCGCTCCGACATGCAGATTCTGATTTCGACTCATTTTCTGTCATAGTGGCTATAAGACCTAACAGAGGACATGCTTCAGGGTCTTTTCCAGGGGAAATAAAGGAAATTACAAGACAGCCACATCATCATAAATACTCAATATCTGGGAGATTGATTGGTGTGTCTGTGCTTTATGTAATAACAAGAATCAAAGTTGAGCTTAAACAAAACAAGTTACGCTCTATTCTCTAAACTTTTCCAAAAGTAAAGCCTGTTTTTTCTTCCTTATTACTGTTTTACCGTTGGGAAACATGGCTGTCCCAAATAGCCTCCAGAAATGTTCTTTCGTATCCCCCCCTCCACCCACCACACTCTGTTCTTTTCCTCTTTCCTTCATTCTTTTGAAAACACATTAAATCATGTTTCCTATTACACCGAATACGCCCTGAGAAATACGTCTGAGTTGATAATGAGGGACCCTTCTTTGAGGAAATACACACAGCAACTTTGATCTAGAATGGCATGTAATTCCTTGCCTGACCCAATTCCCAATCTCCTGATAAGATGTTTTTTTTGCCCCCCCTCCTGTCTCCGTCCTTTGCTCCAGCCTTCCTGTAGAACTCACTTCTTAAATGGGAACTTGTCCCATTAAAGATACATTTAAAGACTAACATGCCATCCATTTCACTCTGCAAGAGAGGGGTTTGAAAACGCTGTATATTGCAGCCTGAGCCAAAGAGACTCCTGGCGTATATTCCTCCTTCTCCCTCTGTCACCGGCAGCATAAGAGGACCCTGATCCCAGCTGCTCAGTCGAGTCTGAGCTGGACAAATGAGCGAGGCCGTCGACGGCAGATAGCGTATCCTCACCTGAGTCGAGCAGGATTTCAGACCTGCTCAAGCAGAGACACAGAGGAGCATTATTAGTTGTTTGTTTGCTCTGAACGCAGCTGTATATCTGCAACCAAAAGACAGTTGATTAAATTTGCTCCCTGTGGTATTTGCACATTCTGTTCTGTTTCTCTTCTTCTTCTTCTTCTTCTTCTTCTTCTTTTTCTTCCGGCTCTCAGAATCGACTGAGCTATAAGTGGATTGACCCCCAAAACCCAGCAGAAGTCTTTCATTAGTCACGATGTAGCAGGAGACCAGACGGCAAACGGCGTTTAGGGCCAATCCATCAACGCACAAAAGCAGATTGACGAGACACAAACATGTCCCGGTCTAACACGGCAGTAGCTGCAGCTTTCAAAGGGATGATGCAGGAGGTTTTTATAGCGATGGTCTTGATGAAAAGTTATAGGCGGTTAATATCTCGCTCGAGCTCACGTGGAGTAATGAGGATAATTTTCAGCAACTGCGTTGTAATTAAGTGTTTACCAGAAATCGCGACACTAAGCTACTGTAGGCATGGACCTATTTACTGGTATTGCAGCATTTTAAAGGGCAGTGGTTTCAAACGTGATGAAATTTACCACCACAGCGTTCCTGTGGTTTAAATTACTATTCATTTTGTTAAAAAAAAAAAAGAGAAAAAAAAGTTGTTTCAACTCTTTCCAGATGAAAACTTGGGGAAAAAAAGTTTTTCATTGTAGTTAAAGGCTTTCTGAGTAATTTATTTCTTTGGTTTTTGTCATTGACAGATCAAATTGGATATAATTTTAGGTGGGGTGAGTTAGGAAAATAGCCGATGGGACATGATGGGTGTGAAACCAAAGAGATTACACTTCACAGACACAAAATCTTACAGAGTGTTCTTGGTCTAGTTTCTACTGCAAATATGCTAGCGCACTTTAAATAAGACAAAAAGTATTTACAAGTATCTTTTCAGCACAAGATAGAAACTTTTTTAAGTCAACAATTCCTCAATATTGATGAAAATGTTGTAGCTATAAGTGAAATAATCTGGAACAAAGCATTTTTCTCATATTATAAATTAAAATGTTTTGACTCACTGGCAGATTTTTTCACTTCTAACTAGCACTATTTCATCAATATTGTAACTATGTTGGTATCATTGCAGCTGTACTAATTAAAGTTGGATTCAATTTGCAGGATTATGACTATTTGTTTCTTTAAATGTGAATAACTAATTTTTAATAATTCAGATAATCTACATATTTACTTAAACTGTTTGCGTAAATAACGTGACATCTTGATATTTTCAATTGTGACACGGTGAAAATCTCAGTCCAGCTTATAAAAATCTTGCCTAACCATTATCAAGAAGCCGATAATAACTTTTTTTTATTACATTACTTTCATATCATATAGCTAGTCTAGCACACGATTTCACAGGTCAGCTTCATTTTCTTTGTAAATAATTATGGCTTGTAAGTCCACTTTCCTCTTAAGCTAACAGTTAGCTTCACGCTCCGCTTCCAGCCTGTCTGGATCTATGCTAAGTAATGACGCCAAGAGAGTTATCAGGTGTGATTTTACCTTTTAACAAACACTCACTTCACAAAAATCCTCAACTATTCCCTCAAGTTAACGTCTTCTTGACTGTGATCATTCTGGGAAGCAGCAGAGTCGTTTTGTTTCTGCCACAAAGAGACTCTCTGGAGCTCATTTGTCACAAAACTCCTGTTTTTTTTTTTCTTCTTCTTCCCCTTTTCTATACTCAAAAGGACCAATTTGGGTTTTTGACAAGGAAGGCCTCTGAATAATTCCTTCATGTATTACAGGGCCTATTAAATGCAAACTTTTCAATCTGGCAATCAATAAGGCAGGCAGCTTTTCCTGGCCCGCTGCCAGGCACATTAGAGCTGCAAGCAATGGTTGCTTGGGAGCTGAGCCTGCTCAGGGGAAAGAATGTTTAATGTAATAGAATCACATAAATCAACCAGAGGAAAGCGCTTGTGTTGTTTTTGTCTCTTCTCCGCTCTTGTTTATCTGACTTTTATTGTAGGGGTGGGTGTGTTTTTGGAAATCTTGGCTCCCCTCACCCCCGCCGCCGCCCCCTTTCAGCTAACATAGTCAACATTAAAAACATCTGGGTTGAAGCTGAAATGTGGGAATTTACATTTCTCTCCTGTATTTAATGAGCAGGAGTACAGCCCCGCGTTAGGGTCCTTAATCCTCCTGCTTCACAGTTGAATTAATCGAGGTGAAAATTATATAAACTGTTCCCTGTTTTTTCCCCTCGCCCCACCCTGCTGAAATGAATGAGACACTTTTGTGTATGCTATAATTAAGAACAGGAGCCAGCATGCATGGAGGAGTGTTTCTCGCCCGTTTTGCTCTCTGTTCTTTTGCCATTCCACTGCAGCGTTTTCCTTCTGGGGGAACGCGGCTCTCGTGGAACGACTAGGCAGATGAACGTGGAAAGCCTCTTTTTCTCTCAGCCTCACCGGTTATGTCATATCTCAAAGTGGATGAGATCAGTTCTGAATTCCCGGTCACATCCTGAAGCGGACGGCGGCTCTCAGCTGACCGCGTGTAAGCACTGAGCGCTCAGCCACATTTAAAAACAAAACATGTCACCGCGTCTCCCTCGGGTCCCACCTTCAGACAAAACCCGCCTCCAGGTTGTTTGGCTCCTCGACTCGTCGCTTACATTTCGTTTCTTTTTTTTTTTTTTTCCCCCCCCCCTAGTCGAAAACATGAGAGTTCTCGCCGGACACTCGGAGTCGGTGAACATTTCAAGGATGGTGGAGAGAAATGAGGAATGTTTGGAACATTGTGTGTTTATGTAAAGAGAAGTGGAACATGCTGCCTGAGAAGTTCATGGGAAAATTTGTATAACCGAAATGAGTCGCGGCTCGTAGTAGTGTGGAAAAAGATTTTTATACGACCGCTTGGCGTTCGCTGAACAATTAGGGGCCCCGGTAACCATTACATTACGACCTCAAGAAGGTAGTGCGGTGACTAAGCCGCCACAAGCATGTTCTGTCATTAGTGGAACGTCATTGACAACCCAGCACAGAGGTTTAAAATGCTTAAATATTGATCATTAATATATTTTAGGAGGATTGTCTCACACTGAAACGTCAGGAAACAATATTTACTCAGAGAGCTGAAATGATATCTTAAGGAATTTTCCCACCCATTTATCCTTGAAGGGTTGTGTGTGGACCTGGTGCTCTGCAGCACCCTGCACCATTATTAATACTCTGAGAAAAGTCGTGCAGAAAAATGAATTAATTTCATGGGGTTTTTTTTTTTCCCAGTGGGAATTTTAGAAGATCCGACTTTTAATCTGAGATTTTCTTTTTTTTTAAATCAGGACAAAAAAGACCCACAAAATGTAACTGAAGTATTTTTTTCTTAATTTATTTTAAATTTACACTTCACTTGTTAAAGCTAGAATTGAGTCATCCGTAACGTTACTTAGATATTCTGTTTTTCTGGGAACCATTGATGTTACGCACTACTGAAACCTGGAAAGACGAGAGAACATAGCTGGATAATGCAGATTATGACGCCAAAACTACATCTATAGATAGATATATAGATATTGTGAAGTGTTTTTGTAAATTAGAAGACAACTGAGGAGGATGACAAACCACTTGAGTCACATCTTTAAGGAGCACACAGGTGATGCATTCAAGTTCTGTTTACTCTCCTCTGGTTTCCAGAGCTCAAAGCACTTTGCGGATCACCCCATTGGTGCTGAAGAACGTTTTTTTTTTTTTTTTATGCAAGTCGGCTTTTTCTGACCGATATCGATTTCCAGTTTTCTTTGAGGTCAGACCTGCCAATTCTGACTGACAGACTCAGATTTTCTGAAGAACCGTCTTCGTAGAGATGAACTGCTGCCTGATCAGACTGATGGTTGATGAAGTGAGTTCTTAGCTTGGGATGCTTTTAATGAACGTGAAAGTAATTATTTTGTATTTAAAGCCAATCAAGGGTAAATTAGCCAATTCTGAAATATGTCTGATTGACCAATGCACCAGTGGTTTTAAGAAAAATTGCTTTATTTCTAAGATTATTTTTGTCTTGTTCAATTAAAAAAAAAATAAAAAATTAAAGAAAACAAGTGAAAAAACAGCTGAAATCCAAGAAAAAACAAAAAAACATGAAACACAATCAGAATCCGGAGAAACAGCTGATCAGATTACAACACAGTCTGACTCCTTGGAGTAAACACATGATGAAGCAGAGACTGACATCACTCTCATACAGCAATAAAACAAAGTAATAAACTTCTTCCCACTTGTGGGACATTTTAGCTGTTTGAATTTGCGGCTGATAAATGTTTTATGGAGCTACGAAAAGTTACGTTTCGATGCCGGTCTGAATTTGTCGTGCAGCTTCGTGGACGGCCTCTGAAGGGCAGGGCGTGTGCTATTGGGAGCACAGCTTGCTGTTGATATAATGAGCAGGGGAAGAGGCGACGCAGCGCCTGTGACTGATGCGATGTCGCTGACTGATGGCCCTCTGAGTCATTTGCAAACACAATATGCTATTTTATGCAGATCCATTAAACAAATCTGAAATATTATTCCAGTTTTGCTCGGTCTGAACAGAACAAACCCGCAGCCTTTTTTTTTGTGTTTGTGTAATCACGTCGCTTTGTTTCACTACAGAGCGCCACTGATTTATCGACGCTGCGCCCGCTCGCCGTGATTAATGCATTTCTGTTTACTGCGCTGGCTAGGTCGCAATTAGAGAAATGTTCCAGCACATTTTGTTTCATCCAAGACTGTGTAGTCATTCACAGATTGGATGAGCAGTGAATCATACAAATATGCTAAATTGTTTTATGTAATTCTGCTCCAGTTGCCCACAGATCTTGCTCCTCTTTGGTGTCGCCGGCGAACGCCTTTGCCCTGCTTTTTTAAAAATTTATTTAGTTATTTATTTCGGTTTGGTCAGGTTTCAATAACACGAAACCAGTCGTCGGACCGGAGCTGCTTGTATTTCCCTTCCCCTCGCCTCTGTCATTGAAAAGTGAGAAAGAGAAGAAAAGGTTGAATCGGAGATGTGTTATATATTATGAGAAGAGACTAAATGGAAACAGGGTAACCTCAGAGATCAATACGGAGCACGAAGCAGAGAGCCGGGAGGACAGAGGAAGAATACCAATCAAGATCTGCCCCCTACTTTTTCTTTTCTTTCTTTTTCTTTTTTGCTTCAATTTCTCCCCACGGATGAAAAGCTGTCGTTAAAGCTTGTATTTCGTAGCTACTATAAAGGACTGAGAAGTATTTGGCTCCGAACAGATTTCTTTTCTTCCACCTCTTCAATGGCTCAGATAATCAATTTTTAATATAAGACAGGATAAGCTGAGTAGATAATAAAATTTGTTGTTTTTTAAAATGTTGATTTTATTTATCACAGAGGAAAAAGCTTTCCAAAGAAACCTCACCCTGTGTGGAAAGGTAATTACTGCCACTAGTAATTACTCATAAAAATTTTACGAGCCACATCCAGGCCTGATTACTGCTAACAGAGTAGACTCAGTAAGTCATTTTAATAGTACCTGTCTGACAACATGAAGTAGGCTAAAAAAAAGAGAGAAGAAAATCTCAAACACCAACACATTATGTCCCAATATAAAGAAATTTATGGTTCGGGACTCCAGTAAACCCCAGTGATGCTGAATATCCACTAATAAAAAAAATGATGAAAACTTCCCAGTAGCGTCTGACCTACCAAATATAACTCAAAGGGTGCATGATATTACTCCATAAGGCTATAAAAGAACCCAGAACATCATCTGCATGTCACAGTTAACGTCAGTGATCATGACTCAGTGAGTAGTTTGGCTAACATCAAAATTCCCCGACACCTGCATCTAAACATGTTGATTTGAAAAAAGCGTTCAGCGAGCTGATGAGACAAAAGTTAAACTTAAAAACTGACACATAAGCAGTCAAGCACGGTGGTGGTAGTGTGATGCCCTGGTGCTTCAGGAACCACTGATTAACCTTAATGAGCCAAAGGTCACCTTCTAGTCCTCTTTTCATTGGCAGAAAGACAAAAAAGTCCCACTTTGAAATGGTCTAGTCAAAGTATGTACTTAAATTCAATTAACATCCCACAGCGTGACATCCCAGCCTTTTGTGGCTGGGAAATAAAAAACAAAAAAATTCAGAAAAGAGTGTGGGTCAAATTTCCTCCACGGTGATGTAAGAGAGTCGATGCCAGTTGCTCCTGCCAAGCGGTTATTAAGCTCGGGGTAGGGGGCAATTACTATTTCACATTGGTTTGGGTAGCTATTTTCCCTAAATAAAATCATTATACAGCTGCCTATTAAAATATAGAAGGTTATTTTTGCCTGATATAAGAATCAGATTAATGGTCGGAAACATTTAAGTGCGACTGAAACAAGAAGAGAGTCTGTACGGGGGTAAATACTTTCAACAGTCCCGTAAGAGTCCAATATGAAAGTGACATTATTGGCCGCGAGTTTTACATCACCCCGCTGTTTCTCTCCAGCAACACTAAAAGCAGCGGGGGGAATCCAGTAAATTCCTTGGCCGAGCAGATAATGTGGAAATGTTGACAACAGCAAAAATTGAGCCGAATGAGTGATTTAAGGACTACGGCGGGTGACAGGGAGCATGAGAGAAACGGTTTTTCAGCTTTTTCCCGCTCGTGTGCGCCGGGGTGATCTTGTCAGGGCTTGTGGACAGTGGGGAATATTTTTAAATATAAAACGACACAGCTTACTTGAATCACGTTGGATTTTTTTCCTTTTTTTTTTTCTTTTATAATTTACCATCAGGGATTCGCTTTTAAATGTTAGCAGCTCTCATAACCTGTAGTTTTTTTTTGTTTTTTGTAGCAGAAGTTTTAAAGCAGGTGACACGGAGGAGCAGATAAACTCTCTTTAAATATTCCGGCTCTGAAATGTAATGATATCAGTGGTGTTTTATCTAATCATCCAGTGTGGCGTTTCATTCGGCCGGGCTGCTGTTTTAACCCCGACTAATGGGCTTCATGTCGCATTTCTGAGGTTTTGATTATGATGATGTGATTCGTCATGCTTGTTATGAAAGAGAAATTCTTCCTTTGGTGTAATTAGAAAAAAAATAATAATAATAATATCATTGAATCCTCTCCGGTGTCGTCTACCGTCGGAGCATGTTCTCATTATTTCCACTCCTGTTGCACCATGACTGCAGTCACTTAATCAGAGGAGGAGCTGGCTGGCTCGAATGTTTCCCACATCAAGCATTAGATCCATCTTGTGTGGTTAAATATTATTTTTTGCCATATTTATGATCCAGATTTGGGCACACGTGTTGCAGCCAGCAGCTTTATACTACGCTGGAGTATAAAGCTGAGATCCTTATTTTTAGAGCGTCTCTTGACAGCAGCCGTAGCTAATGGCTTTACCAGGCTGAGGTGGACTGCTGCCCTGTCGCTTACAGACAGGGAAATATTTTCATCTGAATATGTCTCTGCAGAAACGGGATCTAAGTGAACACTTAAATACACCCTCCGTTCAACATAAACATTAGATAGATAGATAGATAGATAGATAGATAGATAGATAGATAGATGGAACCCATTAATATCAGTTTTATAATGCAGCACATTTTTAACGTCTATTATTTTGTTGTATTTATATAAACTTCCGTGAGTAATTCAGCTGTTTAGTTTAAAATGACTTTGTGAATAATGACTATGCTCCTTCCAAGTCTCTTTAAATAATAAAACAAACTGCATTATAATGTGTGACCCAACGTTTGAGGGAAATTTCCCAACATCTGCCCCAAACGCATAAATCCAGCTCCAGCTTAAAGAAACAGACTTGTGTGTGTGTGTCTTTGGCATCAAGTTCATTTTCTACTATCTGAATGAATTTTAATTAAAAACAAAAAAAACACACAATATTTCCCTCAGGACATTCTTTTAGGCACATTCACATCTCTCTTAGTCCTCCTCTCATAAAACCAGATCAACTTTAATTGGTCACCTAATTGATCATCAATATTTAGCCGCTAACTCAGTTAGCTAACTTAGCTAGCTTGTCATTATGTTCTCCCAATTTCAAACGAGCAGAAATCATAGAAATGCCTTTGTGAGGAAGACGAAAGTCTGGATTACAGAAGAAACCTTACAGGTTGAGAAGGAGTGCGTCGGCGGGACGATGGGTTTTAGATTCTTGTAAGAAAATATGTCGACATTGAGGGCAGAGGGTTGATCTGTTGGAAAAAAGAATAAAAACTTTAAGGAGAAATCAAACCTTTTAAGACCAACAGAAGGGGAGAGAACGATGTTGCAGAAAGAAAGTTGTACATTTCATCATGTTTCACATTAAAGCTTGCATTTGTTTTGCATTTCCTCTCTGTGATGGATTTCCAAGCGTATTATTAACAACTTTAAGGTCTCTCCGAGTTGATTTTTAGTCTTTTGCAGAGATCAAAGACTGCCTGGGGGTCAGGAAATCTCTGCAATCAAATGGAGCAACATGTTGCTTTAACCCATTCAGACCCAGCACTAAAAGAAAAAAATACTTGTGTCCTAACAATGAGTGATGCTCATTTTGCATTGGACATTGCATCTCTTCATGTTTAAATGTGTTCAGGAATTGTGCCTGTTCTCATTTTGCTTCCTCCTTTCCTTTACATTTTTTTGGTAAATGCAGCCCAATATTTTGAAAATTGTGGCTGGTTTTATTCCTACTGGCTAATGTTGTTAGAGGAATATTTCTGCTTTCTTCCTGTCGTCAGAGGTTAAGCAGCTTAAATGTGAAGTTGGAGTCTAGTTGCTTGTGTAAAACAGTAGCTGTATCCACATCTTAGCTGTGAAAGTTTGCCTTTTTCTCCTTTTAGTTTCAGCAACCAGCATGTGTCAGTGACACGCGGCTCATCCGAGGCGCGTTGGTAAAATCAGCCCCATCTTGTCATCTCAGGACGCAGCGGGACTCATCTGTGGCTTTCTCACATCCTGATTGCATTATTGTAATTCACTTTACGTGGGTAATCCATAAGTAAGAAATGTCTGCACCTAAACAAAGTTCTGCTTAGAGACAAACAAGATAGCAACTACGCCACACCGGACCCAGCGACCGTGTTGATCGCTCGCATAAATATCACGTTTTAAATTTGTACATTTTCTACATTTTCTGAGATGTTTAAAGTCTCTGGGGAGTTTGTGTTGCGTTCTGCGGCTTCCTGTTTCTCCTTGAGTGTAAATATGGCTCATATTTACAACTGAAAATATCTGCTATATGTGGAAAGAGTTGCTAGGCTCTTTTCACCTAGCAACTGTATTTATCTTGCCACCGCTTGCAGTGAGCAGAATTTGCTTATTGTTAGATATCTGCAGTAAACAGGGGCACCTCGAGGTCACGAGCCATGAGACCCAGTCTGCGTGCCAGCTGGTTGTTTGGCAGAGATCCCAGGCGCTTCGGGTTCCAGCGTCACAAACTTAAACATGCGAGGTTTTTCTAAATGCTGCCGGGAGTTTTAACTCGGTGCTTTACGCCGATGTGACAGATCTGCCTCCAACCTGAAATGGGTCATCAGTGGGTCTTTCACCAGCACAACGCTGCCAAATCGACACAAATGGTTCGCCGGACGCAAGATATCTGAACTCTGCAGAAAACCTGTGAAGATTGTGGAAAGATTGTGATACCGATGATCCTCTAAGAAGCAATTGTTGCTGAAAGCAGGAGTTTTTACTCTTTTTTAAAAATTATTTTTAGATTAGTTTTCAAGGTGAGAACTTCAATAATAGATTTTTATTCACCCCTACTGGGGGGGCGGATTAAGCATGGAGGTGCTTTAATTGGTTCAGAAATTGGTTTAATGGGTCAGGTCAGTCTTTAGACATTAAACTGCAACGCTCAGTGTTGTATTTAATGGTGAAAGTCTTTATTTAACACTTAGTAGAGAAGAAAAGATGACCATGGGGATTTGGGATTAGAAATCAAGATTTGCCATGAATAATAAATAATAAAAATGTAAAAAAATAAAATTAATTTTACGTTCTAGAGAAATATGCAAATGTGGAAAATCATAAAGTTTTCATGCAAAGGGTCTAGCGTAGCGGTAATATTAATTAAAACAGTTTTGGTTAATATTAGCAGTCAAGAAACTGAAGTTGAGTTTTATAGTGAAGTTGAGTAATGGAGGCACGGAAGTAAAACTATTATAGACAGAGTAATTTATAGATTTTATAGAATAATTAAAATATCACCCTTGTGCAATGTAATAGTGGGAGTTTCATCATCGTGGGCAGGCAATTATAGTAACCGGAGAACGTTAGTAACAACCTGTAAATGAAGTATGAAGAGGCCAAAAGGAGGCTCTTCAAAACAACGCACTGCGTTTATCTGGAGTTTAAACAACAATCAGTCAAATCCGTGAAATGCATGCCTCATTTTTCTGCTTCTTTATCTCCACTCGCTCTTCACTTTGTGGCGTTGGCTTTCTGTTGTAACCGCCTCTAGATGAGATAACCTTGATGACAAGCTTTCATCAGGGTTTTGCTTTAGGCAGCTGCAGAATAACAAGTTATGTTGAAGTGTAAAATAAACCTGAGCGACTCTTATTACTGTAACGTGTTTGAAAATGAGCATATATATAAATGAAGCCATATACGGTGTATTAAAAGACGCATGTTTGACTTTCTCGCTCTTCGACATTAAATCAGACTAAAAGTTTATTGTTTTGTGCCAGACAGGATCACCAAGAAAGGGTCAAGAAGAACTTTTTTCACTGGTGCACCAGTCCAGCAAAATAGTTAGATGCACCCAAAGGTTTTGATATATTCAACATTGAAGGTTTGAACTAAAAAGTTTTTTATATATCTGTCCATATTGACTTGCAAATCGTGATAGTTCAGTGGAATATTAGGGTCATAGTTGGGGGAAAAAAATACAAGAATAAAGATATACTACAACTTTATTCTCGTAATATCTTTATTCTAGAAATTTTATTTATTTATTTATTTTTTAGTATTCTGGCCCTAACATCATAAATTACACCACTTAACATTTATTCAGGAATTTACCGCCTGGAAGTAATTTTGACCATCCTGGAAACCAGCTATTTGTTTTTGTTTTGTTTTTTTACAAATTTCACGTCAAGTAGTGAGAATGCAAAAAGCCAATGTGTCTTTTTAACACAGCTTATGTAAATATCTGCTTTCATCTGCACATTTCTATGTACTTGTTTGATGATTCTTTGCCCAGTTTGACGTGTGGTAGCGTTTATTCAGCGATGCAGAGGCCGAGTGGGCCTCACGTCGGCTGTCCTACGGAGCGTGTTACGGCCCTGACATTGTTGTAGTTTATGAGGTCAGGAGCTTTACAACATGTTCTGAAAATAGTCTGCCACACCACTGCTGTTTGATCAACATGCCGCACTTACCTCCACAACGTCGCGGGTAGACGGGTCTGAAAAGGAAAGGAAAGGAAAGAGGTCCAGAGGGAGAGATCAGATTTCATAATGCTCTGCAGTAAAACTCCCTCACCCCAAACAATCAGAAAGCTTCTCACCGTTAACGTTGTGTTTTATTTTGAACCTTTGTGCTGCGGGAACAAAAGGACTTTGCAAACCGTACACACACACACACAACACTCAGCGTACATTACACACACAGATACCCACATGCTGACATGCATACTTTACCAACGCCTTTGTACAGTTATTAATGCCCTGCGGCACGCTCTCCAAATTGAATCTAATCAAGTGAAATGCTGCGAGGGTCCTCGGGAGAAAGAGCAGGTCTGTCGGTGACCGCTTACAATAAAATCCGTGACATTTGGAAACAAAGCCCGCTCTATACCTCTGAGCTGTAATTGCGTATGACAAATGCTGCAATCTCGAATAAACGTGTCGTCGGCGGTGTGAGTTGGACGCATATCCGTGCGAGGATGCGCGTGCCGATTCATCTGTGGCTCCTCGGCGGCTCAAGGTGTCTGCACACGTGTGTGTCTCTGTGTGTGATGGTTGAACGGTTTTAATCGTTCTTTTTGAAGTGGTCTTCGTACTGGGGCACAGTGGAACTAATTACACTTATTGTTGGGAATGCAGCTGCTGTAAACGGCGAATGGCGTCCCTCCTGTCCTTTTTCCCTGCTGCACATTTCACTGATTTTTATGAGCCTTAGGGACCAAAAATGGGTGGTGGGGGGAAAAAAAAAAAAAAAAAATATATATAGATACTATTTTCATATCTGTTAACGCGCCGTGTCTTTAAGAAAAAAAAAAAAAAAAGCAAAGCAGAAACTTACTGATTAGCCACCCCTGAAAAATTAAGTTACCATGAGAAACACTCCTGAATGTCATGTCTAGGAGCTTTGTAAAAGCAGACAGTGTTGTGAATAAATTATGTAAAATTGCACTTCAAACTGCCCGACTCTGCTTCATCAACTGTTGAACCATGCAGTCGACTTTGCACGCCAACAAAATATTACGACTTTCAGAAAGAACAAAAATCCAGAGTGTGAGTTTAGTCGAATGAAACCGCATGTTGGAGGGTTCATATGAACCCTCTGTGCTGCAGCGTTCTTTGTTGTGATGCCTTGCTCTACTGCCATGTTATTACAACGGGACAAGTACCGAGTCATATGACTGAGTCCGGTTTTATGTGCACAAACAGAGACTGTCTGCTGTACATACGTCTAGTAAGTAAGACTAAAGGAGTGTGTTTGAGTTATTGACTGCAGTAAATGTGAGAGGAAAGATGCAGTCTGGCGTAAGTTAACTGAAGCTTCACTGTCTCACCGTTTTCATTAAATATCTGCATTGGTTTGCGTTATAAAAGCCACTAGGACCCTAAGATTTTAATTACTATTAATTACTTTAATTTCCTAGCTATTTATCAATGTTTTTTTTTTTTTTTTTCATTTTTGAAAGGCATAGTATTTATTTATTATTATGCCAAAACCTTTACTAAGGTTTTACTAAAGCATTTACTAAGGTATTTAGGTTTTAGCAGCTGAAAAATAAATATTAACGTAAACTCTTCTGTCTAGCAGAGACATCTCTGTATAATTGCATGCATCGACGGATTCAGCTGTGTTTGTGGCTTTCTAACACGGCTTGTTTATCAATATGGACCACTAGAGCAAAAAGATATACAACACATACCTACTAAATTTGCTCGTAGTTCTCACGTAAACGTACGTATTGTGCAGAATGTTTCACCTGTTTGCTGGTCTGCTTTCCACAGAGCAGCATCCACGGTTAGCATTAGCTAGCTGATGAGCCAGGCTGCCTCCTCCAAGCATTCACTCATACCAGGCCCATGCCCAACCATTACACACTGCTGCCCTTTTCTGGTGTTATATAATATACTACCGAGGTATCAGGTGGTCGAGTCAGTAAATCAAAAGCTTCAGATGGGAAAGAAAGAGCGGATGCTGGAGATTCATGTGGTTCACCTCAAGTTCGTTAACGTCTGAATTAAGGAATGGCTCAGCTTGGAGGTATATTTATTCACAGTCCTCAGCTGTTTGGACTGGAAACTTTTATCATCCCGGTTTGTATTTCCACTCCATTTCAACGTCACATTTTGCTTCAGTGAGAACTTTAAGCTCTGTATTAAAACAGCTAAGCCTTGCTAACAGACTCATAGCTTTTGTCAGGAAGAAATCACTTCTAGCAGCATCGTCTCCATAGCTGGAGAAAACTTTGCCCGCTCTTTAACCGTCTCTGGCGTCTGATCAAAAGCCTTTTAAACTATAGGAAAGATTTGATGAAAAACTGTTATAGTTATAAAAACCGCAACTTTAAAAATCTTGATGTGCCCTAACAGACGTCCAATTACTTATTTTATTCATTCGGATTATATATCTGCAAACTCAGAAAGTTGGGAATAACGTGCAACAAAAAACATCTTAATATTTAATAACTAATGAAACTTAGAAGATTTGAGCAGAATGCTGTATTTGGAGAACAACACAGCCTCGTTTTCAATCAGTAAGTAGAAATACACGAATGTATTTATGATGAAATTCAGTGCTTATTTGCTACGTCTTCTGGCAGCACAAAACATATGCCAGGAAATAATGAGCTATAATAATTTCTCACATGCTAGCGATGTCTTCTGCTAATAACATATTTTAAAAATTGAGTTGCTAAATACTGGAGCCTCAGCTCCCACATTCCCTTTGTTTTTACGCCAAGATATTGAAATTATAATTTCCTGAGTGAAAAGTTCGTCAGTACACCACATTGTAAAATAACTAACACAGTTTGTCCTTCACGTCTCTGCCATTTCAAATCGCACAACTTTCCTGGAGCAACATGAGACATCTCTGTGTCTCGCTTTTATCTTGTACGTTTCAACGCAGAATAATAAACTCCCAGTTGCAAGTCTTTAACTTCGTGGTATTTTTATTAGGCAGGGAATGGCAGCCCGTCAGGCGGACCACCACTTTGGCCCAGGCTGAAATATCTAAACAGCTATTTTGATGGACTGCTCGCAAATTTTATACACAATTATGCCTCCCAAGGGATGAGCTGCGAAAACTGTCGTGATCCCTTCGTCTCTGCGCTCGGCTTTAAGGCCAAATACCTGGAAAATTTAATAACGCTCCCCATCAGGCTCAGCTGCTCTTCGCATTTAGTCCTTTTTAGGAAATTTCAGCAACCTAACACCACCAGACGGACTCATCTGCGCTTCGTTTTAGTCCTGTCATTGTGACTGTGCCTCTCTGCCCTTGGTGTAACATTAACAGTTTGTCTATCAGATTATTTTCTTAGCATTTATGAAGGTTTATCTCATCAGACCAGGATGTTCTTCCTCTGCTCAGCTCACTCAAGTAAACAACAACGTTTCTTTGCCAGTAAGTGGCTACACCTGATCGCATATTAGTCACACAGACATGTCAGGGGAATATTAGCCTGATTACGAACCAGTAATGGAGTTGGAGGAAATAAAGGAAAAAAAATAAATAAATGGAGGTCAGGTGGTTCTAACAGAAGCACAACCGTCAGAAATAAACAGTGAGGGTTGATTATAGACCTGGATGTGTGCAGTCAATGTTTGATTTTTTTTTTTTTACTGCGGTTGGTCAGTAAGCAACAAACACACACACACACACACACACACACACACACACACACACACACACACACACACACACACCGTGTTTGCACACACCCACTCAACACCTGCCCTGTCTAAACTGCTCCCAGGATTTCCCACCACAAATTATCTCGTCGCTAAACTGGTCAAGCAGAAAAGCAACGCTCCTTGAACTGTTTTCACATTCCTCCTGTTGCAAAAAAAAAAAAAAAAAAAAGCCCTGCATGCAGTCATGCGCCGCAAACATGCTCCCAGACTTCAAAATGCAGATTTTATGTTTATTTGTGGCACACATGACGAGGCATGCTCTGGGCCTGCGAGGAAAGGATGTGAAACTTTTGAGAGAGTTATTTGAAGTTGCAGTGAAACGGCGTTTTAAAAAAAGAAAAAAGCTTCTCACTTCCTGAACGTGACTCGAAATAGTCCTGTGCGTAAAATGAAATAAGGTCGTCAGAAATCAAGCTGGGACGCATCGTCGATCTAAACAGAAAATAAAATAAACTTTCCAGGAATTACTGACAGTTTTTTTTTGTTTTTTGTTTAGAGCCATCAATCCGTGTCTTGAATAAAGGTCATTACTTTTTAAAGTTGTCAAACTGGCAGCTCGACAACAGTGGATGTGCTGGGAAGCAACAGTAGCCAACTGGTGATCTATAAGGGCGACTGAAGCCGTAAAAGCTAAAGGGAGATGGAGGAATAAATGTGTCCTGTAAAATTAAGTGCCGCTCTCCACAAAATCTGGCTAGAACACTTAAAGAAATGTGTTTCCTATTTCTCTGCTGCACATTCCCAGCGCCGGCATTGAACTTTGAGATGTTTTTATTGGTATTCTAAAAATATTGATGGTCTTAGTTCACCTTAACTAACAGGTTTGCGTTTATCATCCAGACCGCCACAGCCTGTTTAACAACTCTTGTTAAAAAAAACCATGAGGACTAAAACTGCCTTTCATTAAGAACGTATGTATTAACACTAAAGTGATTACTTTGAAATTCATCGTGAATTTGTTCTTGTGTTTGTTCTTATTTATGATATTTATGAGTTAATATATCTGTGATAATACAAATTCAGCAAATATTATTGCAGGTGTTAGTAGTAATAAACTACTCATTTATCAATTCATTTTTTTCTAATTTTATTTATTTGTGTTCATTTGTCTAATTCTACATTTTTTGTTTTTATTTTTGTTTTGTTTACTAGTTTGTGTTTTTGTTTATTTTCTTCTGTTTTTAACCTCATTTGTATGAGAAGTTGCCTAAATATAAAGTTTGACAGACTGAGTGAGCTATATATGGGAAATCTGCAAACTTTTTAATAATTTTCTCTTTTCATGTGTGTTTTTTAGGCCAAGAAGAGGACGGACGGAAAGTGTTAGTCCTCAGTTACCCGCAGTACTGTCGCTACCGCTCCGTTCTGGCTCGGCTCAGAGAACAGCCGTCCTCGCTGTTCATCGACCACACGGTGCTGGCGCTGGGCGGCATCGCTGCGCTGGGCGGCAGCACCAGGATCCTGTACTGCCGCGACACCTTCGAAAACCCCTCCCTGCTACAGAATGAGAGCATCTGTGACGAGTTTGGTGAGTTTGGCGGACGGATGGATGACGCGTTACGTCGCCTGCATCAACACCGCTTTGTGGAAGTCAAGTTTTCAATTGGCTGCCTGTTTTGTTTTGTTTTTTTTTGTGTGTTTGTTTGTTTTTGAAATGTCAGAATCATTTCTTAGCAACAATATTTTAGTCTCAAGAAGTATTTTTGACACATTGTTGACCTCAAACTTTTAAGTATGGCTGCCCACACCCATACTGAGGCTGCTTCAGCTAGGAAATCGATGACTTAGGGAGACTATTCATTCAGTGTGTGGACGATTTAAGAAGGGGGAAAAAAAGTACCCGAGTGCAATAATAACAGTAAAAATCCCTGTGTTGCAAATAATAACTGTGTCTATATAAGGAAAACAGGACACCGCCCATCTTATTGCTTTCTGACAGGGGATTTTTCCACCACTCTGCTAGGTTTATAAAAGGAAGTGCTTTAAATTCTCCCAGTGTTTGAGTCATTTTCTGACTCTGGCTGAATGCTGCATGTTTACAAAACACATGAAGGGTGTTAAGTTGGAAAGAAGTGAACTCATTAGACCATTATGAATGTTCCTCATTCCTGGCTACAATGGCTGCCATCAGGAGTGAATTATTGACTCAAACGCTCTGCTGCGAGTTACAGTTTAAATTCCTGGAAAAAAAAAAAAAAGAAAAAAAACTTCTAAGAAACTTAAGAAATGTTTTCAACGGAAGTGGCTGCTGTTTTCCATGTATTTAAATTGGAACTACCTCCAGTGTAAATTGAAACAATTCTTTGAAAAAGTCCTCCAAAGTGGGCGGAGTCAAGAGTCACTGAGGGGCGTGGCCAAGTGTGAGGTTAAGCATAGATGTTGAGTGAAAGCTGGTGCCAACTTAGTGACTTTGTTGCTGTTTTTAGCGACTTTTCAAATACCTCGAGCAACATGAAAATAATAGCAACCTTAAAGACCAATTTATACAATTTATGTACAGGGAAAAAAATTTATTAGAGATTTAGTTACTCTTTAATTTAAAACAAAATGATAAATACTATAATTGGTGTTTGTCAGATATTTTTAAACTAATCAGCTCCTCATCTGATTAGCTGCAAAACTAGTTGAATGTTATTCAGTGATAACTTTTGATTTACACAAATAGTTCTGTTTTTGAACTTAGTAGTCAAACAACTAAATTCAAATGTTTATTGTATTTATATTTCTTTAATCAAAGACAAAACACAATGTTTGTTCATGTTTGTTGGAAGATTTTATTGTGAGATTTGAACTGTGAGAGGAGCTTATAACATATAGAGCTGTATGTTACATGAAAGCACAACTGTCATTGCAATATGAGCGTTTGCTGTGACTGCAAAAGACCGCTTTGTTTGGTGGACTGTTGCATTTCAACTGACAAGCATCATGGGAAATGGGAAGAATTTGGCAATGAGTGAGCGTTTCGTTCTCAAAGTTGATGGGAAAATTATGAAGTGTAAAGATTTTAATGGGCTTGACAAAGTTAAATTATGATAGCACATGAATGAGTCTGAGCACATCCAGAACAGTCGCTGCGGGGAGTTCCTGGTCCAGGCCCTCCCCCTGCCTCTGCCCCCAATCAATAAATAGGCTGGAAATTAAGAGAGCAGAAAAAAAATGCCTTGGTGTCCCACACAAAGCATGTAACCTAGTGTCCTTATTGTCAGCGCCTCTCCCCAGGGCGCCAACCCCCCCACTGACTGCACATCCATAAAACAAACTTGCTCAGGCCACAGAGAGAAGTTGCTTTTTGTATCTGTGGCCCCTTTCTGACGCCTCCCCTGGGGACCAATGAAAAACTGGCAGAGGTCACCATCTATCAGGAGTGGTCAGAGAAAGCAGCGGCGGTGAACCAAGGTGCATTGATGCACGTGGGAATTGAAGGATGGTGCGTTTGGTCCAGCGGATGACCCACCGTAGCTCAAACCGCTTAGTTGATGACAGTTCAGAGAGAAACTAACACTGGTCATATTGTTATGCCTGATCAGAGTGTGTGGCCAGGTGGAGCCGGCTTGTCCTTGATGCAGGTGTGAAGAACGGGGAGCAAACAGGCAGGCGGAGGGGAGGAGCCTGATGTGAAGGAAGCTGACTCACAAAGAGCAAAATATGTGAACAACTGAGACACAAAGCGCAAGGGAACGAGCTGAAAGGGCAACATCTCAGCTCAAACAAGTAAACAAGGAAATAATCAGGATGTATAGCAGAAAACTAAAACCCAAACACCCCAGAATTTGTGGCAGCGTCTCTTAAATACTGCAGCCTGGATAAAAACACTGAGGTAAAGCTGCAGCTTTGACTGCATAGAGCTGCACCAGGTGAACATGGAAGCTGCTCGTTTGCCCACTTTACTTCGTAAGAAGTCTATTTAAACTGGTGATCTCACCGATTAGTGGGTATGAATAGTTTTATGGTTTACAGAAAGGCAAAGGAGAAATTGGATCCAGAGCTCTTAAATAGCTGTTGACACGTCAGTCCAATGTTATGTCTGCAGTTCAAATAAGGAAAAGAGAACAGAGTGAGAAATAACGATGTTTCTGCTTCATTTTAAAATTTTAAGATATTGGCCTCATAAATTATTAATACCACCAGATACAGAGATCTTAATTTGTCACAACATGACCGTGAAGCCAGTTGCTTGGTTTCAAAACAAAATAAAAATAAAAAAAATCCTCCTTGGAATATTCTCGTTTAAAGCGCGAGTGGAGACGATGTGTCTCTGATTTCTGTGTTGACCAACTCTGCTGCTGCTTTTTTCCAAATAAATGAAAGCAAAACATGCTTTTGATCTCTTAGCATTTTGATAATTATGACCAAGCGAAGGTTCGCCTTGGTTTCTTGGATTTCTTATTTATTTCTTTTTCCTTATAAATTTTTCCAGAGGAGTTGTTCCTGTTGACGAACACCGCCGGCTGCTGCTGGAACACAACTCCTCAGTCACACCTTTGAAAAGCATTTTGTGGCTCCGTCGAGGAGCTGCGAAGCGCTGGAACGCGTTTGTCTGTCATTCATTCCCCACCGCTCCAGAATCCACACGTTTTATTAAGCCCGAGCTAAAACAAAGGACTAATGTGACTCATCTCTCTCTGTCTCTTTGTGTCTAGCTGAATATTTCCTGTGCCTGGTTGCTCAGCAGGCATCAGTGTGACATTCACTGTAATGGCTCCTCTGGTCAAAAGTCATTGTTTTCCTTTTTCCTGTAAATTTGCCACGAGGTAATTGCATTTTAAGAGCGCAGCAGAGGTGAGACCAGAAGGGAAAACGGTTTTAGGCATAGGAAAATAAGTTATGAATAGCAACGCTAACATCCTGTGGCTGCTGTTGCTCATTCGCTTGGCTCATGATGCCATTCCTCTGTGAGTCACATTTAAGCTAAAGGTTTATTTTCATAGCCGAAGGGGATTCTGCTTTTTCTCCTTGCTGAGGCAGCCAGGATCTCTAATGTTCTTTACATGAAGGTTTACTCGGCTTTGAGCTGGCTTTTTTTTTTTATTTTTTTTTTTTTTATGTCTGCTGGAATTGCTGCTCGGAGACTTGATTGTGATTTGTTTTAAAGCAGCAGAGCTAAGTAATTTACATCACTCTGGCAGGTGAATAAGGCCTCCAGGGCGTCTTACTTACAGGCACAAACACACATGAATGTTTACGCTTAGACACAGTCATGGCTGCTGAGTAGTTATTCTGCTATTTAAAGCCTCTATTTAAAAAAAGAAAAGAAAAAGAAATTGGTTGGATCCACCTTTATTAGAATAAACACCAGCACCAGTAGCAACAACAGGCAGCTGGGAAATATTTAAAGCAACAGAGATGTTTTTTCTTTTGCTTTTGCTCTTTTCTGCTGACTCTTAAGTTTTTCACATGTCAAATTTTAACATCAAACAAAGATAATCTGAGTAAATATAAAAAGCAGTTTTCAAGTAATCATATTGACGAAGAATAATCTATCCAATCCAACCAGGCCGTGTGATGAATCAGCTCCATTTGGTCCACTCCACTTTGCAGAACAGTTTTTAGAGTTTGAAGGGCGCATTTAGCATCTTACTGCTGTTTCTCAGTCTGGATTTAGATCAAGACTTTGACTAGGCCACTCCAAAGTATTCAGTTAATTTTTTTTTTTTTCAGCCATTCAGATGTGGAGTCGCTGTGCAGTTTGAAGATGGCAGGAGCAGGTCTGGTCAGTTCTGTGGCAAATAAAATTTTAAGATATAGATCAGAAATATAGAGATCTTATTTTGTCACTAAATGGGGAAACAACCAAGAAACGAGTTGCTTGGTTTTAAAAAAAAATAAAATAAAACCAAGCTACAGTTTGGTGGTTGGGTGGCTTTGTTAAATGATGTTCTTTGTTTCTTCTTCCCGACTCGTCGTTGCTCTCCTATATGACTGCAGGTCACTGGCCTCTCGTTGGCCTCTCTTCCATGTTTGCTCCATTTCCGGATAATGGCTCTAGCTGTGGTTCTCCAGAGTCCCACAGCCCCAGAAATGGTTTTGGGGCCATTTCCAGACTGATGGATGTCAATGACTTTGCTTTCCATCTGTCCATGAATGTCTGCGACGTGTCGCTTTATGCGACCCTCCTTCATCTTGTCAGTCAGGTTCCAGTGAGGTGATTTCTTGATAGTGCTGGATCAGTAGGCAGTAATCCAACCCGGGTGTGGCAAATCAAACCGAACATAAATAACACATGGGCAATCAAAGTTAACTCACGATTTAACATGGGGCAATAAATGAAATCATTCGAGGACTGCATTTTCCCTTTGTTACTCAAGTTATTTTTGCTATTAAAATTGTATGATCTGAAACACTAAACGTGACTTAAAATGCAAAAACGGAGTTTGGGGGATAATACTTTTTTTTTACAGCAGTATAAAATCTGATTTAATGCCGATCTTACAGCTATTCTGAGCTTTTGGATTCAGTCAGATCTGTGCTGGCAGCTGTAATGGCCATCCATCTTCGGCAGACTAAGTTATAAAAGTGTGTCAGGTTACCTTAGGGGCTCCAGAAAAGGAGGATCAGACATAAAAAAGGAGTATTTCTGCTTGTCAGCAGGGCCAGTGTTCTGCATTGTGAAAAACTTAGCCGACAGATTAAAAGCCTGGTTGTGAAATCCGGTTTTATTCTTGACACAGCAGTCCAGCTCGGCCAAAATCTGTTGAGATCATCAAGGGCTCGCGTGCCGGCCTCCCTTTTCTTTGACTCCTTGTGTTTGTTTTATTCTAAGCCTCTGGTGTCACCGGCGTCCTTTCCCTCGGACCAACTTTGAGCAAAACTGCTTTTGCATCAGGTCCTGTGATCCATATTCATGCGCAGTGTCGCCTGTCACCCCGCAGCAGTTGCTTTCCTCACGGGGAATGACACAGTTTTTGTTTATAATTATCACGCATTCTCTGCCAAACGTGGATTGATTATGCCCTTGCTACTTTGTGTCCTCAATTTCCTTTCTTCGCCAGCAGGAATGTAATATTACGGCGGTGCTAAACGTCTGACGAGAGATGTTTAAATTGTGTTTTTACAACAGCATGGTTGCAAATATTTTTTTCACTTATTGCATTCTCGCTGACAAGCGGAATGAAAATCAATCTCTTATATAAACCTAAGAATAACAAAGGTGTGACATACTCCACTGTAATAACATTGGCGTTGCTGAGGCTCTCTGCAGTGATAAAAGCCAGAAATAGTTCTTGAGTGGGCCAGAGCCTTGCGGTGCTAAATGACTGAATGATCACAACATTCATTTTTTTTGTTAAAAGCTGCGTGTTGAATATTACTCACATTAATTTGGCAGTGAGTCGGTGCTGTGAATGTGCCTGAAACATATGTAAACGCAGCCCGGCACTTTTAAACATAAAGCCAATGACTTTATATTTAGACAAGCTATTAAGTGGGGGGGATATTATTTTCCTTTTTTTTCTCTGATTCCCTCCACTCACCTCCACTCTGTCAGAAACCTAATGCCTCTTGTTCATACAGTTTAAAATAACAGTGTTTTCAAAGTTACTGAGGTAATCATGTTGGAGGAAAAGTCACCCCTCCTCCTTCGCTCTCAAGCTATTCTGTGTTTTTAGTTCAAGGCTGTCGATGTGAGGTTATTTTGAAAAATGTATAAGCTCTACATGCCGTATACAACCACACTGACATCTTCGTTTGGCATAAACAATGACGGGTTGGTCCTGGTGACTGAAGCTAACAGCTTGTTAGAACAGGGCGAAGACCAAAAGTGCACTTTCAAAACTTTTCTAATCTGAAAAATGTCACAGCAGTATTAAGAGAACGCTATTTTTAGAACTAGTTCATTGATGTTAGATATCGGATTTGGCATGGAGGCAGGAGGAAGTGTGCTACAGAAGCTTTCCTTTTTGGAAACATGAGGAAATGAATTATGTTTCCTAGAACATAAAGTCTTGTCACGTCTTTAAAAAAAGTCACCCTGGATTAAGTTCCTTTCTGGACTCTGTGTGTGTGTGTGTGTGTGTGTGTGTGTGTGTGCGTGTGTGTGTGTGTGTGTGTGTGTGTGTGTGTGTGAATATTCAACTTCTGGAGAGNCATTAACAGTCTCACTCTATTTTATTTTATTCACTTTTAAGGATGAACTGCCTATTTGTGAATGATATTTCACAAATATGTATAAGTTATTAATAAATCTGAAAGTAAGTGTTACAGCTCCACTTTTAGCTTCAAGCTTCCAGCATGCTGAGGTGAGGGACGCGTCACCCCAGCATAAATAATTTCATTCTTTAGCTTTTACTGCAGTACTTCAGTGTTAATTATGTAACAGTGGAGCGCTGCTGCTGAATGCATGACATTTAGAGCTGCGATGTAGATTAAGCTGAAACTTTCATTGTGTTTAAAACCTCTAGCCGTCTGGCTGAAGTTTTGTTCAACTTGTGTAAGCTAGTTTCAAACGCTTAGCAAATATTCCTTTGGTTTTGTATTTTCCTGCACAATTGAAATAAAAGGCAGACATGGAGTAGTTGAACGGGGATAAACAAATCCAGAATAAAAGGAAAATGGCTTTAAAGCGCATAATGCCGTTTTAAAGGTTCACTGTTTTATTGATTTTTACAATTTCTCACTTTTCTATTAGGCAGTCAATAGCCTCTTTCAAAAAAAAAACAAAAAAACATTTCCATCACAAACGCACAAAGAATAGTCCTTCTCTGAGCTGCTTCTGGTCATTCATGAACAACAATCAAAGCTGTCGGTATCTAAACCCACATGTAAACCCAAACAGGATCACTCCTCACATGACTGCACACAGATTGTGTTATTTTACATTACTTGTGTTCTAGAAATAACATCAAAGATACTTTGTATTCCCTTTTAGCAAAAAATACTTTATACATGTCCTCACATGCCACAGATATCCAGAAATGTTTAATTATTAAGCCCCACTACCACTGATAGAAGTAACCCATTGGCTGAAGTCTGGCTCAATGCAGGCAAGCACAACCTGTCTAATGTGTGTTAATGGCTGCTAAAAGCGCATTAAATATAGCTCCACCGCGATCCCAGTGTGTTTTAGTCTTAAATCCTCCAGCTCACTGGCAGCACAGGTAGCCTGCAGCAGCTACAAACTCCCTAAAACTGCAAAATTGCCTTTCATCCGCTGGCCACCATGGGCGCTGTGAATGACTCGGCTGGCAGCCCAGAGACACCTTGATTTCCTGACATTGATCTTACAAGAAACGCTCGGCATGTTCAGTTCCGAGTATGTGTGTTATGCAGGACGATGTATAACACTTCTGCCTCCATTTCCAGAGTCAATAATCCTCAACCTCCATTTAACCCCTTATGAAAATGCAATGGTTGTTTAAAGGCATTTATAAAGATTGGAGTTGTCTGCTTTGGTCTGTGCACCTGTGGGACAAAGCTATTAGCTTCAGGCTCCACAGCCAGCTGATCTTTGTTTGTGCTAAATGAAGACACAACGAGGGTTATACTGCAAGGAAAATATTGAAACCTAAACAGAACCCTGAACTTTTCCCATACGGTGTCATTTCTTTATATATCACGCTTTATGAAATACATAGAATTGTATTACTCAGTCCTTCCTGCTAATTCTCTCAAGAAGAATGAAAAATAAAAAGGAGTTAATTGCTCCGTTACATGAGCGCGCTCCAGATGCAAGCAGAAATTTGCAGTCCATTTTAATGCCTCTCTGTCTACATGGATGCTTGTGCACATCTGTGGCTTAATTTAGAATGTGTATTTGTGAGAGTGTTAAAAAAAATAAAGATAAAGGTCTCTTGTATGTCATCTGACTGAAACTGATACCGAGATGTGATGCATAAGAGGAGAAATGAGGAAAAGAAACACGTAGGAGCAGCAGATGTGTTAAAATCTCAAGCCTGTGTTTGGTTGGAGATAACATCTCCACCGGCTTGATTGGGTTGGGTCACCGGATGATCATACAGCATGAGGTCATTGTTTCCACAACTT
This sequence comes from Poecilia latipinna, assembly GCF_001443285.1. NCBI lineage: Eukaryota > Metazoa > Chordata > Actinopteri > Cyprinodontiformes > Poeciliidae > Poecilia > Poecilia latipinna. The sequence continues at coordinate 640,585 of NW_015112649.1, read as the reverse complement.
GAAGCACTCTTCCCCAGTGCTCTTTAAACAAGAAATCTGATTAGAGGAAATATGCATATGCCAGTGTCGTCTCGTGACAGGCCCGTCTGTTAATGCAATAGGCAAATTGCTTGCTAAGCTCATGTTTTCTCATCTCCTGTGCAGATTTGTGTTAACCAACAGCCCATGAATATTTCATTGTCCATATGCTGTGCAGTGCAGAGGCTACGGAGGGAGGATTTTAGAGGAGAAAAGAGCACACGCTGTGACTGTACGGTTACATTTTGTAATCAGGACATAAATACAGGCCGATCATCTGCTCTAGGATCATTTCATGCAAACATAGCGTCACGGTGCCTTTAAAATAACTTTTAATGCGCAGCACTTTCAGTTCCCACACACACACACACACACACACACACACACACACATACACACAAAAACAACCTGACAAACTTGGCCCTGTTCACTTTCTCTCTGTCATTGCCCTGATGTGTGTGGAGGCAGAATCGATGGCACAGTGCTGTTTTAACCAAAAAGCACTTGGCTTCAGGAACATTAGCATGGCTGCTGGGTTGGGGAAAAAAAAAGAAAAAAAAAAGCACAATCCTTCTGTTTATCCTCACATTACATCATCACCAACTCCACAGCTCTGAATCTACTGCTTTATGATGGTTCCTTTATCTGTTTTTACTGAACAGCACTGATGGATAAACTGAGCCTCTCATTATAGGCAAGCAGCATTTCAGAGACCTGAACAAAAGGTTTCTTGCTATATCAACCAAAAGACAATGAAAAAATGTACAGATTTAGTTAAGATAATGCATCAGATTAGGTTGCTACTTGCATGCCAATACTAAGTTTCAGTTTTTCCACTCTAAAATTGTCTGTCAACATGATATAAATATAATCTTAGACGGAAATTGAATGTTTGAGATGGTCTAGATTACTAGGATCAAATTATGCCAATAATTTCAAATGGAGGATCAATTTAGAGGAGATATTTCATAAGTTATGTTGTTGCTGTGGTTTCAAATCCAGTTTGTTTGGCTTTTTCATCATTTATAACAAGATGTTGCAAAATTGCGGCACGTTGGAACAAAAAAAAAAATCCAACTTAAAAATAGATGTTTATTTGATTGTCGGCTAATTAGGTAGCATGTGCCTAAATCAAAACATCAACTTCCATGTAGCACTGATAACATTATCATAGCCATGCAGTATATGATATACAGCAGTGATAATTTAAAATAACTAGATTATTGTTTTATTAACAGCCAATGTCTAAAAGCAGCGACATGGAAGAGGTAAAGCGAAATAAAATAAAAGCGTCCAGTAAATCTACCTTTATTTTCCGAGGGGGTTAAATATCAACAGCACTATAAAACTGTTAACATGCTCTAATCCTTCGTTCACTCGAGTGCACAAATCACTTTTCACCAGCGTAAAAACCGACTACATGCAGGTGATCCAACACAGTGAAGCGTTCAGTCACCATTTTATTGTCATGCTGTCATCACATGTTATTGCAGCTGTGAGAAGTGACGGCTTCTCCCTGTGGCTGCTTTTATTGAAACGCCAACATTCAAAGATTTCAGAGTCGCCTGCCAAACAGGAAGTGCTTTAAATCGTTTCCAGTATTTTATTGGGTTTTTTTTTCTCAGAATAGTTTTGCAGTAGTTTGTGATATTCACACAAAGACGGTTTGAGTGTTTTTAGATGCAACGCTGAAGAATGATGTCAAACTGGCTCCAGCGTGCCACTTCGCTGCCATGAGACGACAAACATCAATAACGCGGCTGATACTCGAGATGAGCTATTCTGACCCGTTTTTCAAGTTTATTATTAGACTTACAGGTAAACTCAAAAGACAGCATGGGAAAGTTGCACCTTTATCAAATAAAAAAAATTATTAAATTTTTTTTTTTTTGATAAACCTGCTCCAGATGTTATTACAGACTTAAAACTTTGTTGTCAAAAGGCCAGCTTGACCTCATGCATAATGCTTCAGTGGTGATTTCATCAATAAACCTGTCAAACATTCAAGAACAAATTTTCACGGGGGGGTGGAGGGCTTTAAATCAAACAAGCCTTACATGTCAAATAATGAAAAGTTTTTTTCTTTTCAAAAAAACAAAAAAATGATGTGAATTGTAATCCACGTCCTGGAAAGTCCATAATAAACTTTACAGGACGGCGTGTTGCAGCCTGGAGCGAGCCCATCTGAGTCATCTGTGTAACAGTAAACGCTGTTTACAAAGTGCGCCTCCGGCAGTCAGGTCGGCGTAGAGACACCTCATGAATGCAGCTCAGCCTTTCTGCAGGTAGGGGCCTGCTGCACGTCGTTCCTGAAAAGAGCTTGTGTAACTTTACGTGACGTCAAAAGTCCTTGTTGTGCTGCTCCAGCACAATGGTAGTAGCGCTGGGAGAATTACGCCGTGTGTACAGGCCGTGATTGATTCGCCCAGTTTCCTATTGTTTCTTTCCAAAGGAATGTTGTGACAGCGTTGGCGAGCTGCGTCGGCTTACAGATCTGCTTAGTTTTGTCTTTAAATATTTTGGCTATTTCTTCGTGTCGTGGCACGAATAAAAAAAAAAAAGAAGAAGAAGAAGAAAAAAATAAATAAGAAAGCAGCTTTTTATTTGTGGAAATGGAAATGAACTTCTTAAATTCACCAAATTGGGTTATAAACATGAAAACACTGAACAGAAAGATAAAAGTAACCGCTGGCCTATTTTATGAGGAGAAAAGCGATTATTTATAATCACCATGGCTTAGTGCTGTGTACCTTTTCAAAAATGATAAAGTCTCTATGATTGGGCTCATTGGCTGACTCAATCCCATCAAGTGTAACTAGAGCGTGATCTATTAGAATACATATGTTTTATTGATGTATGGGCTCCGTGTTTATCCTGGCATTCATTTATTTATAGGTCGATGCTGTGATTTTTTTTCCCCCCTCCAGTAATGAATAGGCTAAGCCTTGAAGCTTATCCACTGCTCTCTTTCATCTCACCCTCCCTTTTTCCTCCCCCACTCCCTCCCTCTCTCCTTCCCTCTTTCTCCCTCCCTCCATCTCTCTCTCTCTCTCTCTTCCTCCAAAAAGCCAAATTGAAATACTGTATTTTTTTTAGCGCTACAGTCCCACAGAGTTGTTGCAGCAGTCTGTCAGTACAAATGATGTGGAAGCGTTTGAAGGTTATCCCGTTTTTAGCAAATCCTCCACATTATGTAACAGTTGACTGTGTTTTACATGTGGCATATGCGTGTGTTTGTGTATGTGGGACAGTCCCACGTAGCGAGTGTGCAAGTGTGTGTGTGTGTGTGTGTGTGTGTGTGTGTGTGTGTGTGTGTGTGTATGTGTGTGCGCTCTTAGCATTTCTTTGCAAAATAGGATTGGTTTTTAATTTCCTCTCCCGGAACAAAGGCCGTTAAAAGCTCCTCGCCAGCATTTTCACCTCATTGTGTGGCTGCTTTATTTTTATCCCAGCTGTGAAATAGCATTGTGAATTATTACAGTTTAAAAACAGAAACATGGAGCCTTTCTGGACTCCTGCCAGCTCTAAAGTGTTGTTGTTGGGTTTGTTTCTTCTTCTTCTTCTTCTTCTTCTTCTTCTTCTTCTTCTTCTTCCTCCATTCTTCATATAATTACGAGGAATTATCCACTCTGCGAGAGAGATGAACGCCGAGTGATATTATTCAGTTTGTCAGGGTCAGAGGTGATTGCATTCCTCAGCGAAACTGGGTTAAGATTAAACATGTCTCAAATGTGATGCGTGTTAATAAGTGCTTAACAGGCGGCGGCGATACCATCATGAGGCGATCACATGAGGTGGGCAGAACAAAAGAGGAGAGAGAGAGGGGTTTTTTTAGAAAGAAAGCAGACGTCTGAGGGAGCAATTTTTGCCTCATTTCGGCTGTAAATTAAAGTCGTAAAGCGCACGAAGTAATTTCCTATTTACTCGGCAAACGCAGAAGGCCTCCGTGAGTCTGCGCCGTGTGCTAAAAGTACACACACTGAACCCCTCCTCCTGAAGAAACGCACACTCCGGGTGAATCCGATGAGAACGATTTCATAATCCATCGCAATAATAAACTTCTTTGAACTGTTTAATTGGCTCTTCCTGGAACGACACGGCTCCGCTTCATTTGATCTGATGAAAGAGTAATGCTGCTGCTCCCCCGGGGGGGGCGTGTGCACGACGGCGCACAAATAACAAATGAAGAACACTGGTCTTTTTTCCCCCTCTTTTTGTTTCCAGATGGTTGCCTTAATAAGGCAGGAAAATTCATATTGCACATATGCATCATCCCACTTTCCACAAACCGTTTTCGTGTTTAAAAGCTGGCTGTATGCGTCCAATGTTTTTCAGCGAATTGTTTTTAAGTGAAAATAATCCTGGGAAGGGTAATGGATTAAGGTCACATGGAAATTGATTGTTATCTGAAAGCGCCGTTGTCAGCGGAAAAATCTCTGGAAACGTTCCAGAAACATTCCTTAGTGTCCGATTCTGTGAAAAGAACCACTGCTGCGACTGGGCTTTAAGGGAAGTGGAGATCATTGATTCAAATACATGCAAAAGTAAAGGAGCAGGGCAGGTTATGCAAAAATTAAAAAAAAAAAAACTGTGGAAAAAAAGGAGAAAGAAATATGTAAAGCTGGACCTGACAAAGTCATGACGGCTGGGGAGAACGTCCTCTTTACTCGGCTGAGGAATATTAACGGCGACAGGCTGAATGGAGGGTCTGTGTACGTACGGCCACAGAAATGAGCTCATTACTGGCGAATGCATTATGTATGTGCACACACAGACACATTTATCTTTTTATATTACTTTATTCCATCATACATATCCGTCTGCTAATTGTTATCCTCCGTTTTTCCCTTCTTTTTTTTTATTTTGTTGTTGGCAAGAGACACCTAACACATAGGAGTGGCTTATTCTGTCAGGCGCTAAATAAAAATATGAGTGAGTATTTTAACGTCCTGGTAAACACACACATTTGCTGCTATGTGGCGGTTGTCTCCATGGCAGCGGCAGCCGGAGCGTGCCAGGCCGAGCGCCTTGCTGACAGTTTCTGCTGATGATGATTGATAATTACTACCTGACTTGTTGTCCCCGTCTCTGCAAACATATGGCGGGAGTTGCCCTCAGTCATATATCTGCCAAAATGTTCCCTTTTCTGATAATAGCTTTTTAATGTTGCGTTTTGTTGTGCATGAACTCCAATTGCGCGCACACACACACACACACACAACATGCTAAACCCCACCCCTTTGTAATTACATTTGCCGCCGCTCACATAGTTATTACGGAAAGGAAAGAGAAATTGAAAGGAGAAATAGGAGAGAGCCAAAAAACATGCCGAGGGAGGAAGAGCAGGAGGAGAGAATTGATTTCTCTTTGAATTGGGGTGAGTAGATTTAGTGCTGCTGGGTTGAAATTTTGACAAATTATCATGATTAACACAAGGCAAGTAAATTTTTCAAGCACTGCTCAGATTCTCAAAGCAGACCTGCGTAACACGCACTTTGTTTACTTTAGCAACGTAGGGTTTTATGATCCTATATCTAATATAACCTTCCATCAGTGTGTACAAACCAGCCACTTCATTAGGTTCACCTCCACCTTTTTGCCTTCAGAAGCTCCTGAAATCATCACAGCAAAGGATCAGCAAGGTGTCAAAAACGTCCCTGAGGGTTTTGGTCAGTGTTTCCTTGATAGTGTCACATATATGCTGGAAGAAGCCGTCACAGGATGGTTACACTGCGGCCACTGGTCAGCAATAACGCACAGATAGGTTGTTATTGTCGGGGTTTTTTTTTTGTTAAAGTAATACTTTGTGGAGTTTATCATGTCACAAGGACATTTCTACCCCGTTTTGATGACGTGCTTTTTATTTCCACACATAGATGCATTCCGTCGCTGCCGTGTGATTGGCTGATGCGCTGTTTGCGTTAACCCAACTCCACAGTTGTACATGATAAAGTGGCCTGTGATTTTAGACCACAGTAGCACACATCAGGTCCGTCGCTTCATAGGCTGAGTGTTACGTAATATGCTGTCAGGCGTGACAAACAAGCAAACAAAGATCAGAACTTCACAATGCGCCGCAATATTTACACTTTAAATCGATGTCTGAGGATGAATAATATTTAAATATTTCACTCCATGATCGTCTGATAATAGTGAGATTGGTAGGCTAGGCCATAACTAGAGCAATATATCCCAGATCCATGCAGGCGTTTCTCCACGCAGCCATTTTGCGTGCATAAAAGCTTATATTTAGCTGCTCTTGAAGGCATTCTTGTTATATTCACAGGGGCCATAAAGGAAGACATCAATCCATAAGCATGATTTATCTACTGCGCACCATCAGCCGAGGCATTATTATTGTACAGACCCTCTGTGATGGATCCTATTACGTGCACACTGCAACCTCAGACTGAAGCAGTAGACCTGATCAGCATTTTAAAGCTCAGATTAACTCCAGCGACTCAATATTCCTGTTTGCTACACACTGAAGTTAGATCTGCATATATAGGACATAATTAAGACGCCGAAAGTGAGAGGAAAAAAAAAAAAGACCCGATTCTAAAACTTCTAAAGGCTAATGCTGTTTTGTGTGGGAAGCCGTAAGGGTTGCTGTCATTTTTTTTTTTTATTTACTTATTTTTCTCTTTATCTGTCCAAGTGCTTTTTTAGCCTGCCTGACCTCTGCTTTCAGGTAGAAGAATATCCTCCCACTTGTTGTATGCCTCGGCATCTGCGAGCTAATCAAACGAATTCAGAAGAGCGTCTTAACTTTACACGGCTGCAGTTCTCCGTTCGCGTCGTTCACCTGCGTGCAGCCGGAAGCCAGAGTCACTTCTAATGACGAGCAATGGAGGCCTGCCACGGGCTATACGGCAACAGACAGGCCCTGTGAAGGAGATGATGCACACACACTCCGCTGTCAGTCAGCCGGGCTGAAGGGAATCGTCTTTGAGGAGAGGGGAGAGGGGGGAGGGGGGATGAAAACAGACCGGAGCCGATACAATGCAAGCATTTGTACAGGAAATGATGGGTTCGGGAAATAGAGTAGAACAGGATGTCATAGTTGTTGCAAATGAGGAGACGAGAACTGGTGAGAGTCTGAAAAGAACCCACAAAAATCTCATGCATTATCATCTTTGCAGAGTCAGGGTATGTATATTTTATACAGTGAACACGCTGGCACAGCTTAGAGGGAGCACATTAAATGGAATATGCTTACCTGTTCCTGCAGAAAACAGAAAATCTATCTATCTATCTATCTATCTATCTATCTATCTATCTATCTATCTATCTATCTATCTATCTATCTATCTATCTATCTATCTATCTATCTATAGTTCTTTTTAATGGTGACAATTATTCTTGGCTGTAAAACTCAAAAAGTCGCTTTCCCATTCAATCTGAGCACAAAACAAGTCAGACAAAACAACTTCCAGCATTTAATGCATTCGATGTTTTCCTGGAAGAGTCAATATTGGACTTGGTCTGTAGTAAGTATGACCCGGATTGAATGCTGACATAGCCTCATCTGTGCGAACAAAGGAAGCCGTTTTTATCCTTCCTCGACACGTAGCACGTTCAGGCTCTTTCTGCTGCTTACCCTAAAAACAGGTACTGCAATTTCACCGTGTAATTTTGCTATTCGCACATCAACAAGGAAAATTTCAATTCAGCAGCACAGCTTCAGTGGGTTACAGAAATATGAAAAAATGAGTTATGTACAAAAATTACTAATAATTGGTTTATCTTTTGTGTGTGTGTGTGTGATTTGGGCGAAGTTGCTCTTTCTAAAGGCAGAGGATGAGTCAGTCGGGGTGCTGTGCAGATAAAAAGAAAGGCCTGTTTGCAAGAAGCTATTGAGGACCTGTGGATGAGTTGGCTGCACCTCAGGGGATTGTTGTTAGACCTCTTTTAGCAACAAGCCCCACTAATCCCTGCCTTTTTACTCAGCCACGTGTTCAAACAGGCTTCTATTACGGCAAATTTTCTTCGCCTGTGATCAGAAAACACATTCCCAATAAGGGAGCTGCTCAGTTTTGTTTTGTTTTTTTAAATCAATCTCTTATTTTAGAGACAATTTTTTTAAATTCTAAGTCATGTTGAGGTTGCTCAACTTGCCCGCTGTTGGTTAATAACAGTGCGTCTCAATTATAAGCCAGAGGGAGCAGTTGGATATATTCGCCATCGTTAGATTGAGAGCAGCTCCGAGGCACTGCTGCATGAAAATCTGTTCCTGTGTTGCAATCGGGCGAAAATAAATATGTCAGTACCATTGATGTGAAATCCCATCTGAGGTTGTGATTCGGTCCTTGCTGCGAATTGTTTTCCGATTTAATCAGTGGTAATCTTGGTCTGTGTGTTTATGTGAAATTAATTAACACTTGTATCATCTATCAAGCTACGAAGGATTTGATGATTAATAATGAAAAAAAAAAAAACGGTGTACTGTGTCCGCCCACGCTCTCTGTGGGCACATTGTGTAATTTTTGGTTGATTGCGCGGATAGAGCAGCTTGAAGCATGACTGTATTGTTGTGTTTTCTGCTGTCAGCGTGTCTTAAATTACTATTTGCTGGAATTTGCCTCCGATGCAGGGACAAAGAAACAGTGTGCACGCCCACATTGACTTGTTGTAACGTGTGAAAGGTGACAATGGCCATCTATATGAAAAAAAAAACAGGTAAAGGAACTGACTCATTTTTTGACCCAAAGTGAAATGTATAGTGTAGGTGTTGCTTAGAGGTTGGGGGTGACGTAGTCTGGCACAGTATCTGCTCTGTCGAAATTGTTTTACCTACATAGAAATCCCTTCAGGCATGGAAAAAATAAATAAATTAATACGTCACAAAGAAAGACTTGACTAAAAATATCAGTGTTTCATGGTTTCATACCATGAAACGGTGTTATCACTCAGGATGAAGGATTACTTTAAAGTCCATGAGTCAAAGCACTTAACTGGGCTCCGTAGCTTTTTACCAGTTGGGATTATAAATTGAATTTCAATGCAATTTACAAGAACGTGGTTAAATTTGGAGTTTATGTATTTAAATTAGAAGCCAATCCAATGTATATGATTGGATTGGCTTAGTCCTGTCTAAGAATCTGATCCGTTTGACTTGTAATGTTCATCATGTGCAACAAGTTATGTAAAATAAACTTGTTTCATATGCTGTTGGTTGTTTCACCCCTTTGTGCTTTTGCAGTTTTGGACATTTCATACTTGATCTTGTTGGGATATGAGTAGTTCTGTCTACTTGATACCCATGAATGCAATCATTCGTTTACATTCGCTTACTGCAGTTGAGTTATATTGTTATAACTGTTATAATAAGCCTGGTGGAAATGTTTTAAACCAGACATATAAACCTGGATTCTTAACATGGAGGGCCAGTGCCTTCATTTTGTTATGTTTTGCAGATGCGTGTAGAAAACCCCCAGCTTTTTTCATTTGCCATCACTGCGTTTCATGAATTTAAACTTCTCAGTTTTGCAAACAAATAAATAAACATCATTATTACTTAGTTTCTGGCCCTGACTCTTATCTTGGCTGCAAAATCAATAAAAATGAATCAAATCTCCCTTTTAATGTTGCTTAGATTGTGTGTTAATAATTAAAGATAGCTGTGATTGACTGATGAATGAACGTTTTTGTGATCTCCTGACTTTCATCTAATTTTTTTAAAAGATGGCGCGTTGAAGGACACGTTTGAAAGAGGCTGAAGCGCCACAGATTTGAATACTAAGTGGAATCTTATTCTTTGTGTAAAATCATCTCTGATGTGTCCCGATCCATTACCAGGGTTAACGAAATGATTTTCACATTTGATTTTCATTTGATGTGAAAGTGTTTAAGATCAAAAAGAAAAAAACAACATCTTCTGAACTGAACGGAGAGCAATGTGTGTTTGTTCAGGAAAGACGTAGATGTCACTTATTAGACGAGCTTCTCAGAAGAACGGTGTGCTGAAACTGCGGCCAGATCCGCGCAGTCCCCGAGCTGAAACACTTGAAGTCCCTTCAACCTCTTGGCTTTATTTTTTTATTTATTTTTGTTTTTTTTTTATGTGAAGTGAACACACACTGCTGCCTGTCATGGCTGCCTGAGAAATAAGCCATTGCTTTCTCTCTCTCTTTTTTTTTTATTTCTTTAATATTTTCTCTCTGGTATTGTTGCCTTTCCGCTGTGAAGCTCTTCTTGTCACTTCATTGTGCCTCCAGTTGAGTTAAAATGTTCCACTAAAGTGTAATATCACTCCACTGATCACACATTTAATGCTCCGCTGCTCTGCAGATTAAAGCCTGTGCCTCAGGAGCTGCTCCATGCGGTGTTTGGTATCACGATTGGTGACGTATTATTTATTATTTATCGGTTCTTTTGTTTGCGCCTGGCAGGTGCGATTATTTTACGCAATCACGTTTGGTTCATCATTTTGAGTGTTATTTTGTCGTGATCCTGGCGTGACGGGGTCAGGCATTGTCTGCAGACGCGCTTTATGTTTTATGACCCGCTGTAAATTTCCAGAGTTGTAACCTTGTACCACTTTGTGAGAGCTGAACGACTTTTCCTTGTGTTACAGTCGCCTGTATTCACAGATACAGTTTCGTTTACAAATGTTTCCTCCAGGTAGGGGCGAGGTGGGGCGACTCGGGGCTAGGATTCCTGCTCGCTTGCACAGATACGCACGCTGACGTATTTCTCCCGAGGGGACGGTGGCTGCAGGATGTTTTACAGATGACTTTACTTAAATATCCTTTATGTTCTCGCCGTTCTTCCCCGTCTGACTCAGTAGGGAGTTTCCTGTTGGCAGAATTCACTTTAATTAAAGCAGAATGTCCGTTTTTAATATCCCTATCCTTGTTTGACTCACTCGCATGGTGACGCGACGGCGGTTTCAATGGTCGTATTTGTGTAATCAGCAGAAATGCACCTATCAGCTTTATGGCCCATTTATGATCGTTTAGCCGATTTGACCCTATACTCATTTCCCTCTGGAAACTAAATGGAGGAGATACGGGCGGCTGTAAAACTGGGTTTTAATGTTATTTAAAAACAAAGACAGTCGGATTACATGTTTGAAATTTGAACAGACTTGATCATATTTTAAATTACAACACAGTATTTGGTATTATAACTGGTTGCATGTGAGTCTTTTGGCTTGAGCGTCTTGCGTCAGTGATTCAAATTCAATTAAATCCAAATTCAAAAGACTTTATTGATCCCAAAGGGAAATTAAATGCTGCAGCAATAAGTCATTTAAATAAAGAGTTATTGTAGATTATGATCTACATTAGCGCAACTAGCATTACTAAAAAACTAAACAGGCTTCCAGTATTGAAATATATTGCCATTAGCATTTATCGCTAATAGTAGCCAGTGCTCTTAGTGTTGCCCTGTTTTTGGTTTTTACTCTGCTGATCTTACCTTCTTGCACTTCATATAAAATACTTGTAATCTGGTGTCATTCCATTTACACAAATGCCATGACGTTGACTTCCAAACTGCTACATACTTGAAATTATTGTCTCTCCCTCCTGAGGGACACACTGTGCCGTTCAAACAAGGCTAAGTGTTGCAACACGACTGATACCTTTGGCTGTGAGCGTCGCTTCTAATTGCTGAGTGGGAGTGAGGCCTTTGGTGGATTTGCAGCCAAGTGAGACAACAAAATATGTCAAAACATGTTTTTCACGAACCGCTGCTTTTCCAGAGTCATGCCTCGCTCATTCCTCCTTCACCTTCATGTTTGAACTAGGACCTCGTTACGCGGAGGGGAAGCTGACGTTGGAGACACAGGATTAAAAGCTCGGGTGGGAATTTTTGCCTAATGAAATCAGAGATGTGACAGTTGCTCCCGGGGCTTTCAGTCAATCAGTCCGTCAGGCAGTCACACTTTGGCTGGATGTTGCTTCACATCTGACAAGTCAGATCTGTTGTTTCATTATTTAAAACAACTGAGCTGCAGAAGTGTGACATTTATTGAGCTCAGCAGTTTTGGGACTTCTGGGCTGATCGGTTTCTGTCAGTATTTCTGAACGCATGATTTATTTCGGCTTCACCTCCGATGCCCCCATACCATGTTGCATAAACAGTCGCGTCGCCGTTGTACTTCTGCGCATTTTTATGGGACTTCAAGTCAATTTTCAGTCGTATGAATCTTTACTAGTCTTCTACCGTTTTTTTGCAGAATAACAGAAGATAAATAAAGCTTAAAATGGAAACTTAGTGGGCTAAGCGGTTCAGCAGGGCACTGTCACCATGACAATTTCATTTCTGTGGCTTTAAATACTGATGCACTGATAGTGCAGCGCTCTCCTGTGTTTTATCATCAAAAGTTCAGTGTCAACACATAAGACAGGTGCAGAGATGCCATCTCACTTCCTGTTTGGTAGGTGCAAATTTCTCTTCGAGCTTTAAGAAAATCCCCTGAGTCTGAAAGCTGAATGCTTTCATTTTGTTGCTAAATACATTAGAAATTTATAAAAATAAAAAAAATAAAAAAGAAGAAGCAAAGTGGATTCTAATAGTAAAACTAAACAAAACTTGTTTTGCTCACATGAAGAAAAAAAGTTGGCAGGGTTCAATGACCTGAAGGTGTAAAAGAAGAAGTTATTACAAGAGCTGGTTATTTTTTTTTTATAAATGCAAAAAAATATGCTACATTCCAATTATAACTTCCAGCTGCACAATTTAAAGCAACATTCACCATTTTGTTTTTATTCACAGTAGATGGAAATGCAAACATGAATATGGATATGGGATTGTTTGTTAAAATATTTCTACCAAAGCAATTTTTTGACAGCATTTTTTTATGTTTTCAATATAAGAACGAAGAAGCTAAAATACGTAGATATTCTGTGCAGGAGCTGATTATTGAAGGAAGTGCTTTAATGTTTACTTTCTTCAGATCTTGTCTCGAACACATCTCATTTTTAGATCACAGAGATTTGTTTGGAACAAAAAAAAGAAACGATAAAATCTCTGTGCAAAACGTACAAAGTTAGATGCTAATGATTAAGGTTTTTCAGAGTTTTGACCTCCTTTTGTGTTGCCTCGCTTGCTGTTGTTTTTTAGGTTAAGTTTTGTGTTACAGATTTGGTGAACACATTCTTCTTCACACTGCATTTCTAAAAAAGTTTTTCTTATGAGATAACTGGTGCTGCACTTTTATGGCACCTCAGACGATTCCAACTAAATTAACTGGAATAGATTTGTTATTCACACTTTTTTCTTTGGTAAAGTATGAATAATAATTAAGTAAATTACATGACTAAGTAAGTTACAGAGTATGTTTCTCTTGCCACTCTTCAAAATAGGTAAGAAAGGAGAACATTTCAGTGAATGAAGTCAAATATGTGTTAATTTTAAAATGTCAGCTTGAAGATATTTAGCCTCCATAGCAACTTTTAAATGTTATCTACATCCCCATCAGTTGTCTAGGTATAATATCAGGACTCAAGCCTTTAAAAAAAAAAAAAAGTAAAGGTTTTAAGTTTTCTAAATCCAGTTGGTACTTTGAGAGAAATTCTTTGTTTTTGTCAGATGAGACTAACAAGAAGCAACAAATTCTCCAGATGTGGTTAGCAAGAAAAGACGAATGAGAAAAGTAGAAAAAAGCACATTATTTATATATATATTTTTTCTTTATTAATCCTTCATTTATGTAGGAAAACCTCTTGAGTCTCGTGATGTCATTTACACGAGCAACCTGCACGTTGGAGGGTCTGTGATGTTCGGGGCCGGTTTTCTCTTTCAACCTTGCTGTAGTTTATTTGTTAGCTTTATTTTAGAAATCCGTCGGCTTTGCCAGATTGAAAACATGAATTTGCTCCAAAACCAATGGATAGATATTTACCCAGTGCTTAAAACTCTGGCGCGTGCTGTGTGTGATGAATCATTCATTGTGGCGAAGACTGGAAGTCTCGATCGTGACACGATAACCGCAGTAAAAAGATTAAATAATGCATTTATTGTACCTGTAGAGATGAAATTACTTTTAGAAACATGTTTAACATGACACCATTTCTGAAATTCCTATCAGTTTCTCTTGCTGTTATTGTTTTCTTCTTCTTCTTCTGTTCCAAACCGGTGACGCTGTCGTCTGACCGGTTCGGTTTCCCTTTGATCCGTGTTGCTGAGAAATCAGGAACCTGCAGCAGAGACATCCTTCATCGTGACTTATTATTTTAGTCATGAGTGTTATTATGCCAAAAGTGCCAAAATGAAGAGATGAGCCGAGTGCTAATCTGCTTAAGTACATCAAAGTATTTCAGATCCCTGAGGTTTTTCCTTCTTTTTTTTTTTTTTTTTTTTTTTTTGGATATTATTTCAGTTTCCCAGGCAAACGCAAAAACATGCCCGCTATCGGCACGATCATGTGCTCACTTGAAGTGGGGGGATTTCTGAAGCTGATTTTACTTTTCATTAAGTTAAACATGTACAGAGATACTGAACTTTATCGTCTCAGATATCCATCAGTGGGATTCTCTTCTGCGATGCTGTATTCCCAGCTGCGTCCCAGTCAGGCCCGTTTTGTTGGTTCCCTGTGGCTCCACTCTGTTAAAGCAGACAGCTATGAGAACCGTCCCTGAGCTGTCTCTAATGAGTTTTTCCATTATCACTGGCATCATCGGAATGGCACTACTTCTGTATTTAATTGATTCTAGGGGGGGTGAAATTATTAGAAAAGAGGCTTGTTTCAAAGCCACGAGGAGCCGAGGGCGTTTGACGTCACCGAGTCGTCGTTCGGCACATCTTCCCTGCTGGCGATGTTTAAACACACTCGCTTTTCATCAATAAACAGCCTTGCTAGGCTACTCATACTGCTTCGACTTCTTTCTTTTTTGTTTATCAAACTATAACCACAAACTTTTGTGTGTTTTATTGGGATTTACTGTACTAGTCCAGCACACATTGCCTAATTGAGACGGATGGAAATGGATTTCAGCCGCCTTTCATTTACAAGCAGAGCTGCAGGTGTTTTGAGGCTTGCCCAGTTGATCATTATCTTTTCAACATACCTATAGCTCGGTCGGCTTGGACTTTGCTACGGATCCTAGCAAAGTCTGGACTCTGACCGAAACCGTTCAAACACATGAATGCGTTTTGATCTGAATGATTGGTAACACTCACTCTAAAAGTCGCAATAAAAGTCTGTTAAAGTGACAACTTTGCATTAAAGTGTCATTATTAAGCAAAGGACACTTCATGACAGCAGTCATAAACATTCATAAAGACTCATTCATGTTCATGACAGATGTTATGTCAGTGTTATGCACACCCCTTTGAATTAAATGCCAGCACATTGTTTTATTTGTGTTCAATAGGATTTATTCCCAGATCGTCCATGCATCTTCTCATCAACTCTACTGTGTCTTATAGCTGCTGTTGCGCGACCGATGTTTGTCCCGTTGACCGATTCTTCCACCCTGGGCCTTCTGGCTGCTTCTCCGATCAGTGCTCTCCTTACCCAGCCCTGTATTTAGGTGTTATGAGCGTTGCTCCATGAGATGCTCAAAGCTTCTTTAAACTTCCCCACAATGTTCTCCATGACTTGTGCTTTGTTTTTTGTTTTTTTGTTTGTTTTTTTTTGGTCTTCATGATGCTGGTTGTCCACTAATGTTCTCCAAGAGGTTGAATTAGTACTCTGTTGTTTTTTGCTGGATTTTATTTTGGTGCTGACAACATCCTAATAAAGTGCAACAGAACTTGGTGGTTGTGTCGTGACAAACTGTTCCAAGCGGTATGAAGAACCTTTGCAAGACGCTGCAACACCAGTCAGTGCACGGGTTATTTTTATTTGTACTTGTGCATGTTTCTGTGTGTGAGTGGCGAGCCTTTGGGGCTTTGTGATGCCCTCTGGCCACTTCAAGGCGTGTCTCCGAGCCATTGCTAGTGTCCCAGATAAGCAGAAAGCCACAGACTGAGCAATAAGCAGCTCGGTGAAAAGCAAAAAACAGAATGTGGAAGTTTGGTCAGCATCCATTTTTGGTAAGTCGCTGCAGGGGAACATTTTTAGCTCTACAAGGGAAGTATCATGCAGCCCTAACTGACTTTTTTTCCCCCCTTTACTACTGTATCGAGAAAATAAAAAAATAAACACTTAATGCCCACAGAATAGTAAAAATACCACATCTCCCTGGATGCTGTAAAGTCATTGTCTTTTGATGTTGGTATTGTTCTCCTACAGACTATAAAAGTCTGTGTTTCCATTTAATAAAATCATTGTCCAGAGCTGGCGTGATGGCCTTATGCAACATTTGGAGAACACATCAGCGTGTTTTCCGAAGCGCAATCAGTCCGCCTCCCCTTGATCTCCTATAAAATAAAACCCAACATGCACACACCTGTTTGACCCCAGTCCACTCTAATAATCACCAAGTCGACGGCATGCAGCTCATCCGTTTCCTCGGCACTCTTTGTGCTTTTTAAATGTTATGCAGCAGATTTTTTTAAATTCTTTTTTTGCTGTAATTGCTGCATTTTCTTACGCAGCAGTATTTGACCCGATGAAAAATGTAAACAGACGGGTTACGTAACGCGAGCGTAGGGTGTCGGAGGGCTGTTATTGGACTAAAAACAGACCCGCACTTAGACTGTGACCTCACTCGGATGAACATCTCTATTCAAAACCTGCCAGTGACTCCGATCATGTAATGTTTGTTTTTGCAAGGACTACATGTGTTTTTCCGTTTATGAGCTGTGCTTCAGCTATCAGATCTTTTAGGAGTTTATCTCTTGTCTGTGTTAAGAGGCAGAGATTTGCTGGATAATTAGGCTGCAACATGTTGCGCCGTGTCTTGTCTCTTAAAAGCAAATCTTAGTAAATGATTAACCGGTCCGATTTACGCGATTTGTGAGCCTTAATGAATAATTGACCGAATAAAGGTGGCGGCGAGCGGAGAAAGCAGCAGAGGGAGGAACACGCCCAGTGCTTTCTGAGTGAAGATTACAGTGCTGAAAACTTGTTTTCACAGTGCCAGAGAGATGACAAATGCACAACAAATGTCCTTGGAATTTTCCCCGCGCTGTTTTTCCACAGCCTTAGCGGTTGTGATAATAACAACACCGAGTCCAGAGCCTTTTAGCCTTTTAATGACTCTAACATTTTATTTGGCTCCGCTGCTATCTGAAGCATTTTTTTTTTTTTTCTTGACGAGAATTCACTCCGACTAAAATAATCAGAGCCATTTTGGCAGAGAACAACCTTGGACCGGGTAAAGCTGTCATTGAGCATGCAAAAAAAAAAAAAAAAAAAAAGGCAAAGGGGGTTGGGGAATGGGGTTAATGTTGACACAGAGAAATACGTGACTGAACTTAGATCATTTGAAGTTTGCCTCTTTTTCTTTCTGTTTCTCTCCTTGGAGCTTATCTCCGCTGGCGCTGTTGCATCCGAGCGACTCGCTCTGCCAAGAAGTTACATTACAATTGCTGGTTGACATAAACGTGGGTGTTCAAAGGACTTGGAGGGTTTAAATACTTTATTGTGTGTGTAATGTGAACTGAGCAATTATGTCTGCCAGCTTTTCAAACAAAGAGCTCCTATCAGGCAGGTTCATGTGTTTTTAATTAACTGTGTTGGGGAGACTAATCAGAGAAAACCAAATATAGTGCCACAATCATCAGAGCTTCCAGAGTGCTGCAGTTCAGGCTGATGTTTTATGATGCGATGATAAGAAAGAAACAAAGCAGAATGTTTGTCGTGTTATGTATGTTGTGGTGGGAATTTGGCTTCTTCGTGAAACAGTCCTGTTTATAGTAACTGTTTGGATGCGTCTTCTCGTTTGTGGGTTGCTGGTTAACCAGCGGCTGTCATTTGCATTATTCTGCTTGGCTGTTTTCACGCCCTCGTTCGGTATATATGCTTTAAAACTTTCAGCGAGAGTGCGTTTTCTCTTCTTGACTCAAATTAAACTTGAGGGTCACGTTTACAAGCACATTGGAGCGATGTGGCAGCCTGTTAGCTCTTTCAGCACTAATCCAGTTTAGAAATAATTAGCTACAGGCTAGCAGGCCTGTGAAATTCCTTTTTCTGGTTGTAAATGTTTCTGTCATTTCCTTGTGTTTCTTTTTTTTTCAGCTTAAAGTCAACTTTCGCTTTTAGGAAATGAATTTCTCGTGACAAATGTTCTGTTTGTTTTATTGTTTCTGTGTAACAGTGCTGCAAAAAAAACGTGTTAAGGTTTATTTTGTGCTTGTATTTTGGTCACACTTAATTGTTTTGGATCATCTAGTACCTTTTTTTCTTGCCAAAAACATAAAATAAAGCCAGCTTTTTTATTTTTAAGAGAAAAAGAGCTCCTGAAACCATCCTTCCACTGTCCAAAAAGCAAACTTTCCCCTCGATTAAATCATTTATTAAATGTGATTAATCCACCAGACCTTTAGATCTGAACTTAACTAGAATTGTATGATAAAATGAAATAGGCTAATAAATCTCAAAAAGCAACAAATCATGTCCCAATCTAAAGAAATTCAGAAAAAAAAACAGACGTCCAAACGTGATATTTTGCAGTTTCAAAATGGTTATGAAGTCATTCTAAGGGTTTTGAACTCAACACTGCAAAAACACACAATCTTGCCAAGTAGTTTTTGTCTAGTTTCTAGTGGAAATATCTTAGTAAACTTGAAATAAGACAAACTAACTTAAAGGTTACTTTTTAGTAAGATATAAAAGCTTGTTTTAAGTAAATAATTCCTTCATATTGATGAAAAAGTGCTGGCTTCAGGCAGATAATGAGAAAAATGTCTTGTTGCAAGTGAAATAATCTGCCATTGGAACAAGAACTTTTAATGTTTGGTTCTGGTTTCACTGCTTCAGGACCTGAAGTTCATTAGTTCATGACCTACATTTCAAGTGCACTAGCAGTTCCACATCTGAATGGCTCTGAAAAGTGATTTAGAATGG
The DNA here is from genome assembly GCF_001443285.1 of Poecilia latipinna. Taxonomy (NCBI): domain Eukaryota; kingdom Metazoa; phylum Chordata; class Actinopteri; order Cyprinodontiformes; family Poeciliidae; genus Poecilia; species Poecilia latipinna. Next base: position 621,663 of record NW_015112649.1, on the reverse strand, counting down.
CCTAGTCAAAGTTCAGACTTAAATCTCATCGAGAGATGGTGTTGTGGCCTCCAGAGGCTCTATTTGGCTGAATTGAAACATTTTTTTACAAAGAGGACACCCAGCCAAACTTCCTGAAAACATGTTGTAAAAGACTCACTGCTGCTGCGCTTGAGAGTGGAGTAAGTTTTTATGAGTTTTAAAGTGCAGTTGCAAACAGCATTTTGTATTTCCTCGAGTTATCTCTGTCTCACATTAACAGTTTTTGATTATCTTAAACATTTACAAATAAAAAACGCAAAAGCTGTTTTTTTTTTTGTTTTTTTTTACAGCAGCGTATAAACAGTTGCTACACCGTGGTAAAAAAAAAAAAAAAAAAAAAAAAAACCCCCCAAGGGGGGGGTTTTTTTTCCCCCCTTAAAAAAAAAAATCTTTTTTTTTTTTTTTTTTCCC
>NW_015112649.1:579955-618231 GCF_001443285.1 Poecilia latipinna | reverse complement strand
TTTTTTTTTTTTTTTTTTACACGAGCGTATAAACAGTTCCTACCCCGGGGTAAAAAAAAAAAAAAAAAAAAAAAAAATCACACTAGATGGTGTGATTTATTTCCAGCCTATATAGATAAATCTCATCTTGTCTTTCTGTTCTCCCTCAGCTCCGAACCTGAAGGGGCGACCTCGAAAGAAGAAGCTTTCCATCTCTCAGAGGAGGGAGACCCAGGGTCAAGCTCCAGGTCAGGGCTCGTCGGGGTCGACCCAGGGTTCAGCAGCTGTGGCGGCTCAGGACCCCTTGAGCCCAGAGAGCAAAACTACAGCCAAGGTGAGATAAGATAAGCTGTGCATTCAGTAAGCTGTAATATAATCTCACTGACTGCCAAATGGACTGATGTGTTGTTAGATGCAGGGTGGCAGACAAAAACTGAACAAAAAAGAGGATGTGTGATGGGATTTTACACAACCACTCATTTCTCTCTTGGTCGCATCAATGCAGCACAAAGTTATCTTTATTTCTAGTCTTTGCATGTTACTGTGAAAATATGTTATTTAAGTCAACTTAAGTGTAAAATTAATCAAAGTTTTGACACAAGACCTGAGAGATGCATTATTCTGTTCAAACTGCGATCTGCTTCTCTTTGTGTTGGACTGCTAGCAATAAAATATTACTGATAAGTAGCCGAAAAACTGTCTGGGGTTCTTCAACTCTTTTAGGGTCATTTTGATGTGCTGAATCCAGAAATCACATCGGTTTTGCTCCATCAGGTCAACTTTCTGAGCTATGACTGCAACATGAGCATCAAAGTGCATGACTTGTTCTCACATCTGGATCTGTTTCCTGATAATCTGAGATCAATGAGTGATGATCAGGAGGAGAGACTCAATCAGGACAGAAAAGAGACGGAGAATTTTACACAACGAAGACGTAATGTTCAAATTACATGTACTTACCCTTATCATTGTTTATTACTCAATTTACAGAAAGTTTGTAACATTTAATTTATCCACTCTGGTAGAAAACATTTTTTTTTTCTCCTAAAACTTTTTTTGGATGAGAAATATTAACAGAAATTAAGTGATAATATCACAAAAATGTAATGGATTTAGTCAGAGGATCAGATTTCTCTAAATCAAATTAGAATAAAAGCCTGACCTGATTGAGAAAAATGGATGTCATTTTTGGATTCAATGGTACAAAATAGTCCTAATTCAATTGGGAAAAAAAAATAGACAACTTCCAAAAAACTTTTTTTTTGTAACCCAGTGTAATAAACTTAAATTTTCTGTCATATCATGACAAAACGCTAATTTATTCCCCCGAGTTTAAGAGCTTTTTTTTTATACCTGAATGACTGACATGCTTTAAAATCCCCGTTGGTCATTCACCAGACCGAACATTAGCAAGACAACATCTTTGTCCTTAAGAAAGCTGTTAATTAATATTACACAAAGTCTGGATTCTTGGAAGCAAAATATAATAAAACAAGGAATGACTCGACACAATTGCAAGGGATTATATAAAGGTTCATCGTGCACATATTTGCCCTAGATGGGAAGAACTCATAAATGTTTATCAACATGATTACGTACACCATTATGGCTATTATTATTGGTATTAGTATTATGCAGTAATGTTTGTCCTCTGGCTCTGGCTTAAAGGCTTACCTCGTTGTTGCCAGCATACTGTTTTCCAGGTGGTCGGGGTTTTTTTTTATCTCGGGCTGCAGAACGAGGCCACCACGTTTCAGTTTTCCCAAACAACCCGCTGTGACCCACGCAGCAGCGGTGCAGCGCGCTGTAACAACCACCAGCGCACGCAGGGAAACATGTGACTCCGAAGGCCACTTGTTACACAAAAGGAATGACATAATCTGTCATGAGAGGAGTGCAAGAGATGATTTGTAGCCTGGGAATGTTTAGTATTTTCATGTTTGAACAGATAGATTGCTGATTTTGTTTATGTTTTTTGTTTTTATGTATTTGCTATTTTCAGTTTTTTGTTATCTCATCTGCAAAACAGCCTTTAGAACAACTTTTTTTTTCATTGTTTTATTAGATTTGATAGCATCTGTTACAGAACAGCACTCCTTTCTCTCCTGTCCTTTCTCCTTCCCTGAAACACATAATAGTCTTTAAAACAAGCACAACATGATCCTGCAGAGGAACAAGATGTGTATCTTATTTTATGAGTTTCCATTAGAAGGAAGCAGTTTTGTAAATACAGCAACAATTGCTAGACTGAAGAGCAGATTTTGTTTAAAACAAGTGAGATCATTGCACAAGTATAGCAGAAAAAAAATCAAAAAGATATTTATATGTTTTTCAGTTTCAACCGAACATCTTAGTCTTCCAGATACTTGCTGGAAGAGATGCACCGATCAGAGTTTTGTGGTCAGTTTATGATTTTATTAAAGTTCTGAGCAGTAAATAATAATTTTAGCCAATTCTGATTTTTTTTTAAAGTATGACGGAGTATTAGAGACACAATAAGAAAGTAAAAAAAATGTAATTACTAGAATAAAGTCATAAAAATGTGGGAATAAAGTTATAATATTGTGAGAGTAAAGTCAAAATGTTACGACTAATCTCCTAATAATTAATATTACAACTATACTCGTAATGTTATGACTTTATTCTCGTATTATTTCACCTTTGTTCTCAAATGATGTTACTCTTGTAATTTTTTATTTCTATTTGATATTAATATGGCCCCAATACGCCATTGTATAAGTAGACCTGATTATCTCAAGCAAATTTATGATTAACTAAACATAAAAAAGTTGTGTAAATTAAAGTGAAATTGAATTTAAAAAGTGAAAGGTGCAAAAATGTCAACATAAAACATGATATCTAAATCTGGGTGAAAGGCAGCTCTCAGTGTTTAGTTTGGATACTGCATGGTGGCTTAAAAGGCCACATTATTTATCTATTTTCATAGGTTACAAAATGACAATGACTGGATAACTTCAAAAAGCTACATGTCCTTGGAGGACCAGTGACTGGAGGAGCACATGGTGCATTTACTGCTCTGAAAAAAGTTCGGAAGTTTGAATCCAGCCAAGCTAAAAATCAGGCCGATTTGTCCATGCATCCCTGCGACCTTTCAGAGTTAAAAATTGATATTAGTCCAACTCATTGTTGGCTTTTCAGTGACGAGAACATGAGCTATGTGGCCACAAAGAATATTTGTTTCTGCTTTGATCCCAGCACATCTCGCGTACAGCTGTCTGACCTCATTTAAATAACCCTCTCATTGTGGTTTCGGTTTCCCTTTAATCGCATCCGCACACTCCTTGTGCTCTGTCCGTGCAGGTCAAGCCCGGCTGCAAAACGGTACCCAACGGAAAACTAACCACGCCGGGCAAACAGAGGCCCGCCGGGCTCAGTAAGAAATCCTCGCCTGAGGAGAAGGAGAGAGGAAAGGAGAAGGACAAGGAGGAGAGGAGTGAGAAAAAGGAAGAGAGGAAAGATGAGGAAACTTCAGAGGAGAGCCGCGCGGAGGAGCAGGCTTTCTTGGTAGAGCTCTACAAGTACATGAAAGAACGAGACACGCCCATAGAGAGGATCCCCTTCCTCGGCTTCAAACAGAGTGAGTAGCGCAACTTACTCTCTTATTCCCTCTCTGGCAGCGTTTAAACAAAGGAGCACTCTTTACTGTAGAAGAAGAGGTAAAGTAATGTGCGGGTAGGTTTTTACAGGGTATTTTGAAAATTTAGGTCGTAACATTGCCGGCGGGGAAGGTTAGCAAGCTGAGAGAGGGTTAGAAACAGTCAGAGAAACAACTGTACATCAGACACGAGAATAAAAGTAGCAGAAAACACATTAGAGAGTTAGAGAATATTTCACAATTTAGAGTAAGAATGTCAAATGATTTAGTTTTTCATTCCAGTTTGAGTATGAGAGTGAAACAAGGCAGACGTTTAATTTTAATCAACTTCTCCAAACACATATTACTTAAAACTGTCCTCCACACACACACACACACTAGAAAAATAACCACTTAGTTTTTATCCTGCACAGAGGTTTAGAGCTTTAAGAGAGTAAATAAAGAAGAATCCAATGACTGCAGACGTTTATGGCAAAAGTAAGAAGAATCCATGACTGTTGGGGATAAAGAAAATAATCCCTCTGTCTCAATTATAAACTGAGGGAATAAAAGTCTTAGAGGAGAAACAGTGCATACAACAATTTGTAAAGAAAAGAGAGAGAGAAAAAAAACTCAGGAGGCTTTCTGTCAGGACACATTTTACCCAGCTTTCATGTAAGACAGAACATCTCCTCACTCTTGTCAAAAGGTTTTCCTGTGAAGACCAAGAACGCCCTTAAAGCAGCGTTAGGAGAACATCACATGTATGGGAAACACGTCTGGCCGAGATGAAAGATCTCTAATATAGGTTGGATGCTTAGCTTGCACTTGAAGTGCAGAGGGGCAGAGAGGAGAAAACCTGCACGTAAACATCATAAAGAGCGTGCTCTTTCTGGTCTCTTGAAACTGGAGGAAAGAAAAAAAAAAACGTGTTTGTTTAAGGTGTTTGATCTTGAGGAAAGGCACTTGAGAATGCCAGCTCTCATCCCAGATTGTTTTTTTTTCTCCCTCTCTCTGCTGCATTCTGAGTCTTTTATTCAAGGAAGGAATGCACATTAGCAGTGATGCTAAGGGAACCGCGCAGGATTTAACTATTCAGGATGGAACGGCTCCTGTAAATTAATCAGAGGTGGAAAAGGGAGAGTGATGTATATTGAATAGGCAGGAATTATTTACAGGTATCAAGGTAAGCGAGGTTTTTAAAATTTACATCAAAACTCATCAAATTTTCTGTCGTACCAGTTCTACAGTCTATTACGTTTTCTTAAAAGTTTTTTTTTTTTTTTTTTTTAAAAAGACAGATTGACTAGAGTTTTTTTTCTGACTGCAAGAAAATGGCAAAACTTTTACTGTACTTGTTAGAAAGACAAGTTTGGCTATTTGGAAATATTTCGCCTCTTGCAATATTCTTCTATCATTAATGTAATGCAGTTAACTTCTGACTAATTATTCAGCTAATATCAGTTTATTGTAGGATAACTGGGTTACTCTAGAGAGAGCAGAACGCCATGCAATAATAACCTCTGAACTACAAATACATTCAGTAGGTGTTTATTGCATTGTTAAATGTGTTAAATTTTAGTAATAAAAATGTTTTCAATTTCAGTTGGACATATTTGTTTGAAAGCATGGTGTTTAATAGTGGCTAAATGCTAATATTTACAGACTTATTTTGATTACAGATTTGACATTTTGATTAGAAGCCATTGGTTCAGTGCACTGCTGTTCTCATTCATCTGTGTAATTAAGTCTTTATGCTTATATGGTTTGTTGTATGATTGAATAAATCATCTTACTAAAAGCTGTAAAACTGTTACTTGCGGTTGAGGACGTTTCTGTATTGGAGAAAGATTTAAATAGTTCAGTGTCAGTGCTAACGCTTACGTCAAACTTGCTAGCAAGCTCAGCTCGGTAACCTTGAGGTTCTTGCTGCCAATGAACAGCACTTCCTATCCGTGGCTGTCATGGAAACCTTCCAAGACACCATGTTAAAATAGATATTAAAGGTTTTTAAATTGCTCTTTCAGGAACATTTTATGTCTAAATTCATTTGCCAGCAATGCTAATGCTAAAGTTAAACTTGCTAACAAGCTGAGGTGTAACCGTGAAGCATTTGTTTCCAGTAAATGGAAAATGTTTGTTGTGGTTGTCAGGGGGGGGAAAGGAGGGATACACACTGCTGTGTTAGATTAGATTTTAAAAATGCATTACTTAGTAACATTTTATGCCTTCACTAAGTTAGCGTCAGCAAGAATGTCAACTACTGTATGAATTTAGCTAAGATGTACTAATCTTAGAAACTTTTGGTTTCTAACTTGTGGGTTTTTTGTCACATTTTATAAATTGCCAACTAGCTTAGCAACACCACTGGTGCTAATGTCCAACATGTTAAACCCAACAAAAGGATCGTAGCTGTGGTTGTCATGGCAACAATTTACATGCCATCTTGTTCGAATATATTTTTAAATGTCAGTTACTGTCTTTGAGTGTTGACTTAATGTTTTCTCAGACATATACATTAAAATACCTGCAAACGGTTATAGATTCAATTCTGTATCGAATTGTTTCATCACTGCAGCGTTGCGTCACTCGTTACTCTAAACTGTTACATGTTGGTCTTAGCTAACACCGCCACAGTATTTTGACAGCCCTGTCATTGTAGCTGCCAACGTGTTGTAGCTCAAACAGGTCGTGGCGGTTTCAGAGGAGATGGAGAGATGAAGACGTCGGAGAATTACACGCTCTTTACTTTCAGCTGGCATTTCTCTGTTTGAGCTCGGAATAAAGTCGAGGTCCGCTCGCTCGCCAACTGTTTTACATACAGCACATGCTTTGAATCTCAAAAGTAGACACATCATAAGCAAGAGCCCTCATTAAACGGTAAAATCATGCTGTTTAAACTTCGTCCTTGGCAGCGAGCACACATCAGCACATGTAAGGGGTTGGGGGGGGCACATCACAATTAATGCAAACTCTCAGATATAATCAGCTGCCAGTTTCATATTTTTTCTCTTTCAACAAATGCACTGAGGGATCAAAGGGGTCTCTTTCATGTAATGGAAGCTGAAATTCTCCTATTTTAGTCATTTTTGAGCATTAATCTTTTTTTTATGAAGTTTTCTTGGAGTTTAACAAAGCAACAGATGGTTAAATGATTCCACCAGAATTACCCTCGTATCCGTTTAAATCTGAGTCTGAAGCCGGAGTAAAAGCTACAGTCTTACTCCTGCAGTTCCCAGCATAATTCACTTCAATCTACGTTTCACCACAAATGGCTTGTAACTTATTGTAAAACCTTGTAATATGAATACTGCTGGCTCGACACTACGCCTGCCTGTTTTCCCTCGCCTCGCTCTCATGCTAAATTTATATTTCACTTCTGGGTTTGTATGCATTAAACGTCCTCGAGTAGAGTTGCTTATGTGTGACCGGTTGGCCTGGAAAATAAAACAAAATTAAGTATTAGAAGCTGAAATGAAGAAGAAGAAGAAGAAAAAAAGAGAAACAGGAGGATTGGATACAGGCTAGAGTTTGTTTTCTTTTTTGTTTTTTTGTTTTTCATTTATATTTTTCTCTTGAAAGTGGCAGTAAACAACAGCTCTATTATCAGCTCTTTCAGCTGCAGCTAATTATTTCTGTCTCCTGGAGATTAAAATGCTGTTTTCTTGCCAGTTGGCAGGAAAAAAAAAAAAAAAAAAAAGATGGGAAGAAAACGTAAAAATGTTTCCACTGCAGCTTTTTTAGATTCCGAGATGCGAGTGCTGAACGGGAAAGCTCCATGATAAAACCACGATGGCCACGGCTTCACAATGTAACCTTGAATAAAAATTACTGCAGCTTCACACCATCGTGGCAATACTGAAAATATTTCAAACAAAAGTGAGAAAGCAACAATTACTCCCACTGCAGCTCAAAAATTACAACAAACTGATTATTGCAGATTTAATTTCATCTCCCACGTTTATTTATTGTTATGTTGGTAATAAAACAAGCTAGGATATATGTAGAAAGGACATCGACTTGTTGGACAGAACATCATGCCTTTGTGCTCTGACTCTCGTTACAGAGTAACATAAGTGACAACAACTTAATGGTAATAAATGGCATCATATTACTTGTTCTAATTATTTATAACCTTCTCAATATTCTATGAAAATTTTATTGCCATAAACGGCAGACGCCTTATACTTGCTGACCATGTTTTCACTAAAAATTTCTCCTATTTATCTTTTGTCACAAGATACTAATTTTGAATCGGATTAAATTCAGGATTCTGGCTGGACAAAAATATCAGTTTTTATTTCAAGTAAGAAGAGACATGTTGTTAAATTTCAAATATTACTTCAGATTTCTTTAAATCTGAATATGCCAGGGATGTGAATAGTTTTGGGATAGTTTGTATGTCTTACTTTTTTCTGGGTTTTGCTTGAACAATTCAGCAGATTATTGAATCAAGAAAATCTTTATTGACTCAAGGCAAACATATCATCTTTACACTTTTTAAATAGTCTGAATTATTTTCCTGGCAACATGGAAGATGTTATGCCTATTTTGCCGTTGTGCTCTTTATCGTTAGGAGAGTATAACAAGCTGATATTAGCTGGTTAAGCAGTAGGTTGAGCACACAGTCATCTGCTTAAGAGGAGACATAATGTTTGGAGCTTTCCCACTATTTTCTGTTTTCACAATTAGAAATATTGACCAGAAAAGACAAAAATCTGTGAAGCAGCCGACAGTGTGCAGCAACAGGTTGGGAAGGGGGAACTCAAAATTACTCGACGCTCCACCGAACTGAAAAATCAGCTGTCACTTCAGCACCTTCACAAGATAGACATTTTAAGCTTAATTCTTGCTGCTCCTTGATTCCAGTAAGCGACTCACGCCTAACTGGGAAATCGCCTGTCCGTTTCTGCTTTAAAATTCATTTCCAAAACAATAGTTGACTCTGCATCGCTTTCAACAACCTGATATAAATGTGACAGTTCAGTTTCTAAGTCATTCTGCCTTTCTTATCGTGGCTCATTGTGTTTCGCTGAGCAGCTGCTGCCTTAAGGCCACATGTGTGCAGATGAAGTGGTGAAAGGTAACAAGACACTGTGAACTGAAGCATTTACACAAAAGCAGTTGTGGTTCTAGTGTGTATTTTATGAGATTAACCAGTTAGTGTGTGTGTTTGCGTGAATGTCCTGACGTGTGTGTGTGTGTGTGTGTGTGTGTGTGTGTGTGTGTGTGTGTTTTTCCTGGGCTTGGAGATCAGCATGTGATTGTGAACATCAGTTCCAATTTGTCTCCCTCTTTCAGCCTTGTTGTCTAATTGCCGTGCCATCGGTGTGTCACTGAGGCTGCATTGTGTTCGTGTTTTGTCATCCTTATCTCAGTGATAATTGCCCCTGCCAAACAGAGAGGAATTAAGAAAAGAAATTACTAATGACAAGACATCTAAGAAAAGGCATGTTCCCTCATTGCCTTTGTGTTCCCGTCCCCTCCCGGTCCTGTGTGCGGCTGCGGTAATTACAGTCGATGCGTAACAAGCGAGTTAAATAGACCATCTTTCTGTTTCCACAGTCGGAGAGTACAATGCGCCAGCGTGCTCAGTTCAAACAGAAAAACCTACCCAGCTCCCTTTGTTATTCCACCCGAGCACCGACAACGGTCGCAGAGAGGAGGGAAAGAGAGAGGGAGAGAAAAAAAATCAATGCTGTCAAATGCGGAGATAGGAAAATGTCATTTTGACAAATGCAAGGCTTTGTGTACGCACAGATTGAATTTTGATGGATTTTTCCCTGGGCGAAGCCTCCCTTTTCTTATTTATAGGCCTTCATATAAAAATGTTAAACAATGATGTTACAGAAAGCAAATACAAATGTCATTGGCACAAAACGTCCCTCAATGAACTTATGCTTCTTTGTTCGTGGGAAGTATTTCCTTTAAAAAGAGAGAGAGAGAGAGAGAGAGAGAAAGCCATTTGAAGACTCTGCCAGCTATTTTTAGGCAGAAATATTACACAAGACATGTATTTATAATGTGGCTTGTCAGGGTTTGTTTGGTGGGAGAAATCGATGCAAATTAATTTGCATTAGTTCAAACAGAACTTTGAGCATTTTGCAAAGTCTTTGATGCTTTTAATGGCTTTTCATTCCTACCTGCAGGCTGCAGCTGAGAGTTAACAAACGTCTTTGTCAGGATGAGGCATGTTCTTTATTCTCGCAAAATGTGGTGTTCATTTGTACTCCTTCTGCAGAAATAAGGAAATACTTATAGACAAAACAATCAGTAGACTGGTGATCAGATCCCGCCCTCCCATTGCATACATTAAACTCCCACAACTACCGGCCAATCAAAGCGTCAGCAGGGATGTTCAATTTGTTGATTGCTTCTTCTATCTCCTACTTTTATCGCCTTACAGTTACTGTAGACTTTCTGCTTCTCAAAACGGCTTCATGAGTGTTTGAGGGAAGTAAAATCAAAACTTTCTCGTTGCCTCATCCACTTTTAGCTCCGTCGCCATGGCAGAGTGTATAGATGCACAGTTAAATGTCACTGTCTACACTGAAATTAACAAAGTTGTATTTAGTTTGGTTGCATTATTAAGAATGTTAAATATAAGGTGTTGAGTAAGTTATGAAAAACTCAGTTGTAAAAGTCTGCGTGTCTGGTTTTGTTGCTATTTTGCAAAAATATTGGCTACTCATCATGCTGCAATGCACTGCGGTGTTTCCCAAACAAAAGTGATGGGTGGCATCTCTTCAGCATGACACTGCCACTACCGTGCTCTTTTTATCTGCATCATCCGGCCCACCATAACATCTTATGATCTCCTCTAGACTCCATATGGCTACAAAAATACAGCCTTCAACATAAAAGTTGTGCACTTAAATATCTTATCAATCAAATCAAAGCAGTTTTTATCTGTATGCTGCCAAATACCATTAATGACAAAACTTCTTCAATATTATTTAGCTTTAAGAAGTACTCATCAAATCCAGAGACACCTGTTTATTTACGTTTTAACCTTTTTGTCAATGCATTCTGCCACAACCGGCCCATTAAGGACGTTTGTGACTTGACATGAATGAGTTTAGCAAACCCGTTCTACTAAAAGAAACAACATGAATTTTTATTGCAAGTTATTACAAAGCTTTTTTTTTCCCATACAGATTTGTCAGCCAGCTTTCCAGAAGTGCACAGCAGAGAAAACTTTCATCGCTCTTTTTATTGGCTTTTTTTTTTTTTAAACAAACTTTTAATGACAATAATGAGATGATGGAAAGCTTTAGCAGTGTTTAACCACAATGGTTTAAAACCTCTGTGTGTCTTGACAGCCAGACCAGGCCTGGCCTGCGCTCTCTTGTTATCTCTGTCTGTCCCTCTGTTAAAAAAAAATATTAAATGTCCTGGCCGAGGATGTAATCGCTGATAATTATTAAAGGCTCAAATTTGTAATGATGTGATTTTACATTGTGTTTTTATAGCTTTTTTCTTGACTACGGGGATTATAAAAGTCGTTTCCTTCCCCCTGGTGTAATGACTGTATATGATGTCATTTGTTTCAGCTTTCCCAGAGTTCCTAACTGCCTTGTTTGTCTTCTGTCTCCCACAGTCAACCTTTGGACTATGTTTCAAGCTGCTCAGAAACTTGGAGGATATGAGTTGGTAAGTATTCACATATGTGGCGACATATTACCCTCTCCTCCCAGTTTTCCTCCTCTCATTCTGTTCCCCTGCCTGCGATATTTGCCCTCTTTTGTTCTGTTTCTGACACATCTCTCCCTCTGACGCCGTCCCTTACCTGTCCCTCCACCCCCGGACCTCCACTTTCCCTCCCTCTTCTCCTCTACTTTTCTCTCTCTCCCTCTGCCCTCCTTTCACCCCAGTGAGGTCAGTTGCTATTTTTCCCCGAGAAGAAAGTATTGCTCAGAGCCACTTTTAGCCGAAATGGTGCTGTTGTTTCAAAACCCCCTCGGTGTGGAAAACACATGTTCCTCTGTTCTGCGCGGAGCAGAAGGAAATTGGATAAATCGCTCATTTTTTCCCACGTTGGAGATCAAGTGGAGAGAGGTGCGCACGCAGCTCGCCAGCGTGCGCGTGTTGCAGGGAGAAACAAAGCGGGCCCGAAACGAGGTTGAATGAGGCAGTTAACTTGGCAGGATCGCCCCGCTGTTTGTTCAGCCACTGCTCATGTGCGACCTGTTTGATGTTCGCTCGTCAAACGTGTTGCTCGCACTCGTTTCTTCATTAGCTGGCTGTATGCTGCTGTCCAAACAGATAGCCAGAGCAGGCCCTAAAGAGGATACGGCTCATATAATCTGCGCTCATATCCTTTTAATACCATCATATCTGCCTCTGATTATTTCTTGTTTCATGTTGAGGCTTTGTTAGCTCAGCGGCAGCTTGGGTTTTGGTGTTTTATGACGGAGCCCGCCCGTTATTCCCATCTGTTGCGGGATACGGGATTATAGCAAGAACAACTGACAGCAGGTTGTTAACTGGGCTTATTGTGAGTGTTGAGTATTTAATAACTGGAACAATGTGGCTGAGTAGCTCCCCGAGATCTTGAAATGATGTCAGCCGTTCATGTTTTTTTTTTTTTCCCTAAATATTTTTTGTTTAAGACTTGTGAAATTCTTCGCCTGCTGATGTCTTCTTTTTTTTTTTTTTCTTCCTCTCGTCTCTTCCTCCAGATCACGGTGCGCAGGCAGTGGAAGCACGTATACGACGAATTGGGCGGAAACCCCAGCAGCACGAGCGCCGCCACGTGTACGCGGAGACACTACGAAAGGTAGTCGTGGAGTTACAACACTTTCCACACTTGTTGGCACCTCTGCTAAACGTGTCATTGTGAAAATCATCGTCTGACAATCTAACAGTCCCTTTCAAATAAGTGGAGTTTGAGTATTTTAATAATTTATTCTCTGCTTTTTTTTTTTCTTTTTATGTCGATCTGTGTTTAGGGACGATAAATTTGTAATCTGTGATTTCCCTGGTGTATAAATATATTGCAAAACAGAGGTCATCTCTTTCTTTTAGCCACTGGTCACAAGGCTGGATGAGTTGCTGTATTTATCTTGCCACCATGCAGAGTGAGTAGGATGGTAAGAGAGGCAAGAATATCTCCGCAGCTCTCCTTTAGAGAACTGCAGAGAAGAGTGGCATCTTGGACTCTCCAAGTCTCCATAACAACCAGGCTGCATGTCATCTGGTTGTTTCAGCATGATGCCAGAATAATAATAATAAAAAAACATTTTCTGGTTGAATATGTGAAAAAAAAAACAACAACTGTAATCTCTAGTGTGATGTACAGTGGGGGATCTGTGATGCTTTGGGCCTGACTCCAGGAGTTCTTGGCACTTTGGTAGGCTGCATCAAGGATTCTGAAATATTTTAAATATTTGGTGGATACAACCAACACTGAGAGCGAATCTCAGTTGGGTCTTTTGCTTGGATAAAGTTCTAATATATAAATCGATGTAAAGATTGTCCAACATTGAGATTTAAACTAATGTGTACAAAGAAAGATTTGACAGAATCTGAACTTCTGCCTGACTACTAACCATTTTGTTTGGATTGTTGTTAGTTTTTGATTTGACAGCACTCTATTCCAAATATGTCGTTTATATTACATCACACACAGATTAATATTTGTCGGCAGGGTGGGCCTAAGCCTTCACCCTTCATCAAACTATTTAATTTAATTTAATTGTCTGGATTGTAACATTTAGTTGACTTATACGGCTTAGATGGTTTCACCAGACACGGAGTCTGCTTTTCTCCAGAATCGTCTCAGTTCTCAGACCTGGATCTTGTTGAAACCTTTTGGGTTAAGATGAAGGGAAGAAAACATAAGGAAGGAGTGAGGACTCTGGAGAGAAACTGTGCGATGAGGACGAATCAAAGATTCCTCTCTCTGTACGTTTTTACTGAGAAAATGTTTGGATTTTCTGCACTGAGATTTAGTCGCTGCTGTAAAAGATTATTTGTTTTAAGGCTTTCCCGCATCGTAATCTCAGATACCAGCGGACAAAGAAGAGAAATAGTATTATTTCACTTCTTTATTTAATCGGTTTGCTATGTTAAACCAAATAAACCACAACAGAGAAATATCCCCAAAGCCAAAACTCATTTATGCCCGACCCACACCCATCTGAAAAATCCACTTTGGAAACCTGCAACACAAAAAGATCAAACTCACTCCATAAATTTACAACCTTAAAAATCTTTCCTCTTCACATTTCAAGCTGAAGAACTGAAACCAATCTGTATTTTGTTCGTGCCGTGCATATCTCAAGTACAAATAACCTCCCGTGTGATGTGATGTTCTCCACTTAATTTGAAAAGAAAAAAAAAACATGTTATTGCCACACGTACCCACACTGCACAGTTTGCGTTTCCTTAAGGGTGGTGAACTCTCTTTCAGTTTGCTTCCAGGATGATTTCACAGAGCTTTATTCAACACCACAAGACAACTATTGATTTTGTTCAAGGGAAGTCAATGCGCTCAAAACCATGAAGAGCAGTGCTTCAAATGTGTCAGAGAGCTGATAATGCATGCAGTTCTAAATACGTTATTATTTATGGGTTCAGCAGGTCGACTGGCTGTCCTTCAGGTTGTTTGTAGAAAAATTAACCTTTGGGTTAAGTACTAAACCCTTCGCTGAGCCTAAATGTTGAAAAGACGAAAGCCACATTCGTTTCGCAAGGAATGTGTCTCTTCATTAAGCTCTAACAATAAAACCGAGGATGAGATTCAGCTGTTGTCTTGAAATTAATTGATCCATTTTGTTTCCCCACAGAAAAGAATACGCGGTAATTTTGTGTGATTCTGATCCGCGAGCCGACCAAAGAGGATTAAGCGTCTCTAAATAACAGCAGTGTTTTGAATTATTAAGTGACCTACATGGATAAACATACAGTAGCTTTTGCTTTCAGTGAAACGCGCACTCCACGCACGGAGAAGCTGTGAGCTGGAAAACGGAGCCGTAATGTATTCGTTTAATCATTCAGTCAGATACTGCAGCATTTTGAACCTCCACATTTTAATCACTCAGATTGTATTACCAAACCAAAGTAAGCATATGGATGCGCTCCTGGGGGAGCTGCACGGGTATTATGCTGCACACGCACACGCCCACACACGCAGAAAGTTAACAACACCAACATCGCCACTTTCCCAAGGTTAAACAAATGCCAAACACAGTCTTCTACCGCGAGAGATAACCGGTGGCTCGAGGAGCGGAGCGGGACGTTCCTCTCGATGGCTGGCCGGCCCCCCATCAATGCCGCTGTTGCAGGTTCAAGCACCAGCGCAGCCAGCCCTCACACACACTTATTCACACACATATACACACACACACCTGTCAGTAATACAGTGAAGATGCCAGCAGTGCCATGTGAGAGCGAGAGGCAGTTCCAGATTGTGTCAAGATTGCGTGCCGTAAGCGATTTTGCAAGCTCAGGCAACAGTAGCTGGAGTGGCTTTTTTCAGAAATGTGCACTATTCTGCACATTGTTTAGTTTGCTGTATGTTTTATTTAGCTAAATGTTCCTTTGTCCAAGAGATTTTGCCAAAAGCCGGGGTTTATTCTGTTTACTTGGAGTCTATAAATCACTCCTATTGCGCACGGGTTGGAAAAGCCGCGTTTGTTCATCAGGCTGCAAGATGTAAAGAGGAGTTGTAAGAAATGCAGAAAAAAAGGCGGACAAATTCGCATGGGAGGTGCTGAGGTGTGACTGCTGCTGCGCTGGCCTTTCCCTCTCCAGCCACCATGAAGCAGCTGAGAGGAAAAATAATGCTGAATCAATAGAAAGCTATAATATCCACGCACTGCAGTGAATATCGGGCTGACACAGAGAGGAAGGTGCACCAGGAAGGAGGGGTGGGCGAGATCAGCTGAAGCCGAGCAAGTTTCCATTCGGGGGAATAATTTTAGCTGACGCTTAGTGTTTGGGTTGCTCAGAGGGCAATTAGCTTCAATGTATTAGCTCAGCAAACACGACCATTCTCTCTGCATGATGAATGAGGCTGTTCGGAGGCTCGCTCAAGTATGTTTGCTCCCCAGAGGTGTCTTTGTTTCCACCTTTAATCGTTATTCAATGTGCTACAGAAATATCATTCACAAGCAAGAGTTTGCAACGCACAAACAGGAGCGACTCTTAGGTTTTAAGCACAGTGTCAAATAGACCGTGACGACTGTAGGAGGACCCAAGCAGACCCTCACACCACCGGTGTGTACTAGACCGAGATGATGTCTGATAATCTTCCAGAAGTATTTGAACATCATCTGTGTCGTCTGTATTTATTATGATGAATCATATCCAGTGGAGCAACTTTTAAGGTATCAATCACATGATAATTTATTTACCTCAGCTACAAACTGAATTCAACATTAAAGCTACATGAGCTATTGATGCTTTCATTTCAAAGTGTTATTTAGATCTGAACATTTCGCATAGCGTTAGAGCAGACAAAACTAAAACTGCTGAGTCTGAAAGTGGACAAAAATTCAAAAAGTCTACAAAAAAAAACACTGATAGTTATGCAGAAAATGCAACAGAAACTGAAACTCTGATTAGTCTGAATAAATATCATCCTTGTTTCAGTTTATTTAGTAGATACTATTATGAACACATTCATTTTGGATAATTAAGATTTTAATGCTTAAAGACTGTTATTATTATTATTATTATTATTATTATTATTATTATTCTTGAGACTGGAACCTTTAGATTATGTTTCTGGTACAGCCATAAATCTGACACACAAGCGCAATCTGCAAACACCAATATCTATTTCTGAAAAACTTGGTATAACAGCACTTTGCACCAATCTGACACTTGAATAATCTAAATAACACATTAAAAATGGTCAAATATTTCTTGATGAGCTCACATGTCTATTAATTTAATAATTTAGCACCAAAGCCAGTTTTTAAATAGAAAACAAGACCATCAACTTTTCTTGCTTATTTCCAAAAAATTAATTACAAACCAGCAATGAACTTGATTTAAAAATTTCAATCGAGTCCCACCACTAGATATTAGATTATAATTGTAACAAAAAAGCCCAGCCTTTTAATCTAAAGTACAGTTAAGGATTTGTGCTGAACAGGCTGTGCACCGCGTTCAGGATGCCAGTTGCATGAATCATAATTTCCCAAAAGAACGTCTCTCATACAGCAACCGCTTCTCCATGAGTAAGTTTGTCAGTAACACCGATAATATCTCTAAAGAATGTGGGAAACAAATAATAAGAAACTGTAAAAAAAAGAAAATAAAATAACATATCGATTCACTCATAACAACAATAAAAGCAAAGCCCACACACAAAACTACTATTATATGATGGGTGTAGTTCTGTTATTTTTTTCTTGAAAGAGTGCTGAGTTTGTGTGTTTTGCTCAAAGGATGTAAATCTCTGTTTGGGTAAAGGACACAGAATGGCTTGATATCAACTGTCCTCTCATTTCCAGTCATTTCAACAACATTTCCAGTGCTCCCTTTCTTTTGGAAACTTTTAGGTAGCTGGGCTCTTAATGACTAACTTGTATTTACATAAAAGGAGCAGATGAGTGTTATTAGCATGAGTAAATTACAGCAAAAGCCTGCAGATTCACACTGTTTATACTTAGCAAATCCACAGGAAATAACAGTTACAAACAGTATAATCTATTGGTTGTTATGGCTCCTAGAAGCAAAAAGAAAATGAAAACAGCAATAAGGTATCTTTAGTAAATATACTTTTTTTTGTTCTTCTATTGATGTTTTGAAACAAAATTTTCAAAAGTAACCTTTTAGCATTAGCATTCATCTGAAAAGGCTCTCCTAAATGACTCACACACTCTTTTTGGTGGAAAAACATGAACCAAAACATTGATGTTAACCTACTAATTGAGTCAATGCTTCCAATAGAGCTGTATATTAAACCAGCTTAATAAGTAACTGAGTCTGAGGCTACAAATTGTTTGCTAACTTTAGCTCGTAAGGACAAACGAACATGCTAACCGAAAGTTGCTATAAAGCCTAGCATGCACAAGCAGACGCTTTGCACAACGTTCTTAAGAAATTAAATAGAAAAGCTAAAGGTAACGAACTATTAACATTTATCTACTTACCTTGCCTGATAGTAGGGATGTTTTTGAAAGTCCCGCCCCCCACACACTATGACATCAGCACCAGCCTAAATCACTGACACACAGCAGGAAGGATCCATGTTTTTTGTGTTGTTAATGTCATGTTCTGACGAGCCCGTGTGAATTGTTAGTGCCACTTTAGAGCACCACGTTTGACTTGTTTTAGCAGTTCAGCACAGGATTGAGCAGGAAATAAAATTCTCTAGCTACCGGGAGAGGAAAGAGAAACAATATTTTAGGACGTAATTGCCTTCAATTAAGTGGATATTCTTGGCTGTCTTGGTATTATTTGGGTTAAAGACTGCGAATATCCACAAGCATTCAGCTCCCATTTAAAATTACACACATTATCCCTTTACAGCCCTAATGGTAAAATCACATGAAATGGTTTCCTAGGAGATGTTATTGTGAAAGATGGAGCCAAGGGCATAATCACTATATTTATGCCGTCCAGGAGCAGCCAGTAATCACCAGTAGAAATTGAGTTGCATCGCTGGAATTGAGCAGGAGATAACCTCAGTTAATTGTCATTTTCAAAGTTACCGTTGTTTAGTCGCAGTGTGCCGTTCATTAGTACACAGGAGGGAGGGAGGAAAAAAAAATCAATGTAGAAATGTCCAAGCCAAGGTCTGCTACTGCAGTTACGGGGGAAGCTTTAATGATATTTATTTAAACTGTTTCCCGAGATTAGCTGTCAGGGCCCGGCGCTCTGAATTAAAAATGAGGTCATGAAAAAGATGGCATCAATAACCTTGAAATAGACTGCCTTTTGCTTCTGTGCTGTGCCATTTTCTCAGTGCCTCCCCCCCCCTCGCTCTCTCTCTCTATCTCTCTCTCTCTCCCCACTCCCTTCCTTGCACTTCATGCTGTTTCTTTCATTATACAGGTCAGCGCCTTTTAAAAGCTCCTACATATTTAATCTTCCCGGTTTCCTACGTGATCTCTTGTTACAGAAACATCACATTCCAATATCTCTGTTCCTTTCTGCCAGTCGCGGATTTTTAATACCTCACCATGCCTTGGCACTCTAATGTAATTGCACAACGGGGTTGGCATCAGGGTGGGGATGGAGGAGGTGGTGGCGGCGAGGGGGGGGTATCCATGGCAACTGAGAAGCAATTTAGAATAATTTGCTATTTAAAAACTCAGAGGTTTTGAGCAACAGCAGAGCGAGCAGATGAGAGGGGTTTTTTAGGATTAACTCATTTTGTCTTAAAAGCATGAGACATTCGCCAGATGTACTGTACGTACGGGACCGCAGCTTGTGAAATATTCCCTGGCTCAGATCATGCAGATATGTGTTTCTTTTCAAGACAGATGCACGCTTGTTCCAATTTTAGTCGACTAGATGTTTTATTGATTCAGCCTTTATTCATTCCTCTTGCTATCGATGTTCCTCCGCATTCACTAAAGCTGCTCTCCACATATAAAAATACATTGTTAAGGAATCTTGAGTCAGTCCTGGAACATTTGTAACACTGTATGTTTTTTTTTTTTTTTTTCTTTTCTGTTCTCCTTAGCGTCCCTCTGCATTGCCCTCACTGTATTGCAGATACATCAAATATGCTCCATTACACTTTGGCTCGCCTTTTTTTTTTTTTTTTTTTTTTTTTATGCAGCAGCTCCAATGCAGATTTCAATTATTCTGGTAAAAGCAGAGGGTGATAGTTGGATTGCAGTGTTGTGAGAGTATCGCTTTCATGTCCTCTGCATTACAAGCAGGAGAAGGCAGGCGGCAACGGCGACGGATTTTTATTAAACAAGCAAAAGCGCGTCAATAACAAAGAGCAAAAGTCTTGCAAAAACGGAAGGTGAGGCAAAGGTTGAGAACAGAAGAAGGTTATTGTGTGCTGGCTGTCGGCATTCCTTAACACCAAAAAAACAGTGTCTCAACATGTCTGGATCAAACACCTGGCCAAGTTCTTTGTATCTCTGTGACTTTTCACTGGATGCGAACCCGGACCTCAGCTTTGGGCGGGAATGCAACAAAAGGGCTACTTATTGTTCAGTATGGAAACTGTGGAATTTGATTGAAGTATTTTCCAGATGTTTAGAAGTGTTTCTATTTCCAGATTTCATCCATCCGTCCATCCAGTCTACAGTTTCTCCTCAGCTTATCTGAAGCGCGATCGCTGTAGAAATATCCACCATAACCCTCCGGAAAACTTAAGTATTTGTGCAGGCAACTCGCGTAAGAAATGTGTGGAGCTGCTCAAAGTAACAGAAAACTTATTTTACCCCCTGAGACGTAGATGTTTTTATTTTATTTTTTTTTCATGAGAAATGCTTCAATGAGCTTTCAGTGGAATTAAATCTAATAGTCTGTTTTGATTTTTTTGGTCCCTGGTGGCAATGAGAAATGACAAATTATACCACTGGCAATCTGCATGGGAAGTCCGCTGAGATTAAAAAAACTAGTTCAGTGCGGCAAGTTAAATTTACAGCATTCCAGATAAGGCTCCAGTCCACTTTAAAGAGCAAAAAGAGACAGGTTCTGTACATTATTGGGCTTTAATAGTTGAATTACGGAAAGTGCTCCTTTATGCAGAACAGCGGACATTTATTTTACACAGTTGGTGCTCGGGGCTCACACCTGCCAGGGCGAACATTTACTGCATACTGCCACAGCCGCAGCTAATGAGAGCAAACCCCAGGGGAACAGTAGAGGTCATTTTAAATCTGGTATTTTCAGACTTGACAAAGGACTTAAGTTTTCATACATTCCTGGGCTGCCCTCCTGTTTTAACTGCATGAATGAGGGTCACCTCGAGTGGTTTGGCTCTGAGACAAAAGAGGAGCTCCTCGGCATGAATCCAGAGCAGAGGGAGCAGAAACAATGTCTGTTTATCCCTATGCTCTTTCTCTGAAACAGTTTTTCTTTTTTCTTTTTTTTTTCTTTTTTTTCCTTTCGTGTTTAACCAGAATGTGACTTTTTCTAAAAACCCTCGTGTGTCGTAAAAACGTAAGTTATTTTCTCTCCTCTGAGTCTTTCTTACAGCCCTGGGATCTCGTCCAGCATCTCTTTAAATAGTTTCTTTACCCCCTTTTCTATTCTTTTTTTTTTAATGCATGAAGTAGCTTTTGTGATCTTAACACAACACCAACTAAAATTAATTTCAGCTTAGATGGGAGGGGAAAACTGTTGAAACGGAACAGCCCGCAGGCTTTTTCCATTTATTTGGTGACTTGGGTATTTCTTGGATTTTAGCGCACAGCTTGTTCCTGTAACACAAAACTCAGATGAGAGCAGCACATTGCTGGTAAAGTCACCTTGTTTTTGCCAAGTTGTGTTTTTACACAGAGGGGAGGTGCCATGTTTGTAATCCGTTATTGTCAATGACGCTGATCTCCTTTGCTGAGGGTTGCGTTTTGATGAATTACACAGTTAGTGATTGTCTGGACGTTAGTGACTGTCTGTATGCGTTACATATTAAAAGGAAACAACAACAGCTTCTTTTTAGCTTCATTGCATAAGCTAAGCCCGCAGCTTAGTTTATTTTAAGCTTGTTGCTGCATATTTTATTTGCTTCTGATTAACATGGGGAGAGAAAGAAAAAAAAAGCTGCTTAAAAAAACAACCAGGTAATAAATTGGCAGGAGGCAAAGTTAAGCATTTATTGACCTCATAAAAATAGTTGCCCCTCCCGCTCTGATGAATTCTTTCCTGGAATCCTTCAGGGTACAGTACGCCCCCAAGTGGCTTGAATCACGAACTGCACCTGGCGCTCTGCTCGTTCACTGGCTGCCAAGCTCTGCCTTGGAGGAAATTGCTACTCACAGTGGTCTTGTATCACAAGCACTTATTATATCATGTTGCACAATCATGACTTGGTTATATGTGAAAGGCTTGAAAGTACTCCAATCTGTCACACTAAGGGCTGTATTAAGGCTTAATGGTTCATGTTACTTTGTTTTCTGTTGCTTCCTTTTGTCAAATAAAAGCAGAAAGATGGAAAAAGGGGGGATAATTGATTAAATAAATAGATTATTAAATATGTACTTTATTAATAAATCCATTCACAAACACACACACTCTCTCTCTCACACACACATATATATGACTTTAGGTTACTAATGATGTTGCACTTCCTTGATCGATTTCTATTTTATTTTATTCTTTATTACTTAAATGTAATAAAATTTCACAACTTGGTGGACTATTATATTGTGCAAGTTATGTTCAAAATACATAACGGTATATTATCAGCATAGTTGGGGGGGAAAAAATTATTAAAAGAGATAGCATTTATAATTTGAGTGGATCAGAAATAAAAAAAAACTGAATTAAACACTTGCAAAGTTGTATTTCTATTTATGGGACAAATTTTTAGAACAATCAAGAAACCATAGAAAGTTGATACATTTTTTTTCTTTCAAGAAAATAATACAAAATAATATTATACTATGATATAATGCAGTATATTGATGCAGTTGAGTATCATTACAAAGATGACATGTTTTTCTTTGTCATTATACACATTGCCTGTTCTGTGTTTAAACGTGTCTGTGTGAACGGTTGATTAGTTGCTTATCGCATAGTGAATTGACTTTTGAGGCTTTAGTTGGTAAAGACAAGACTTAAAGCAAATTTATGGTTCATGGCTAAGTTTACAACAACATGGATTTTCCATTAGAAACTATTAAAAGGCCATGGTAACTTCCCCAGGATCAGTTCTTACATTATCTGGGGCAGCAAAATACCACCTCTCCACCCACTCATCCACCCACCCACCACTCACAAAGCGTCCTTACTGACATTCCTTAACGTTGACCCGGGCCAAGACAGCCATCTCTTTCCCACAGATTATGCAGATTGCCAACAATGGACCCTGTTATACATACAGTTCCTTTATTTCTTTGACTGGATCCAAGTCAGATTGGTAGTTTTTGCTTTCTCAGCAGTATGAACTTTTCCAAAATGAAAAAAAAAAAAACTTTATCAAAGTTTATTTTTCTGTGTTTTATCTTAATTCCAGAAAGCGTGAGAATAATTTCTCTGCTTGCAAGTTAAAAAAAAGACTAGACGTTTTTTTTTTTTTCTCTCCCTCTGTTTTCCAGGATTTCGTCACAGTAATCTTTACCGCTCATTAACATGCCTGCATCCACCCCGCTATCCTCCCTTTACTCCCCCTTTTCCCTTTTCTCTGTTTGGTCTGTTTTCCTCCTCTCTTCTCTTCCACAACCTTTTTGCTCTCTGTCTCTCCAATAAGTCACATTTAATAGTACATTTCCTTTCTTGGCCTGGGGCCTGGTGCCAGACCAGCTGTATGAAATGTAGTTTCGCCGCTTTCTCTGCCAGCACTTTTGTTCAGAGGAAGAAGAAGAAAAAAAAAAAAACAAAACCAAAAAAATCCCACAGAGCCTCTTGAAGTCTCAGAGGCTCCTTTTTTTTTTCCTTCCTCATTTGAAGAGGAGGCAAAGCAGTTCTTGATTCATTGTTTGTTTTACTGCCATGTCCCTTAAAAGGAATAGTGCAACTGTCTGTTGCTGTTACACGACAAGGGCTCATGTCTTTTCTCGAGACTGAAAAAGTTCTGCTCCTGTCTGACTTTCATGGATTATTCTATAAAACGTGAGAGAGGATTTTGAAAGATTTTCATAGCAACTTGCTGATATTTTATGGCGTTGTAGCTCTTCGAGTCTCAGTTTGTTCTTCCGCAGTGTTTCTTATTTCTGGTTCTGTGCCAGCTTCCATTTTGTTCCCGGAGCAATAAAAGTCTAAAAGTTTCCCTTGCTGCTTTTTCATGTTAGTGTTTTACACATGGGTGTTATCTTATCCAGATCCTATTGTCCCATTTGTTACAACATGACATATTTAAATTTGACTCGGGGTGTATCTAAAAGAGGAATATCAACACTTAGATTATGTTAGATGTTTACTTTGCATAATGCTCTTTGTCATTTAGCATGAATTTGATTAAATGTGAGCATGTGAAGCCTTTGTGTTTCTTAAGTACCCCAGCATATTGCTTCCATCTGAAAATATTTTCATCGTTGTAGTTAATTTAAGGGCTTCTGTCTCTAATCATTTTCGCATGCTGAAGGAGATATTAAGTGCTGCGAGCTTTCTTTAAACATTTGATTTCAATTCTGGCAGATATTTTCTTCTTTTCTCATTTCCAGCCGCAGTAACTTTACACACCCACACTCACATTCTGTTCCTTCGAGGTTAAAGTAATACCAAATGTGATCTTTCTCAGCAGGGGATAACTCATTATTCACATTCTCTCTCCCTCTTTTTCACTCTTTCTCTCGCACACACACGCAGAAACACAAACACACACACACACACACACATATATATACTGGCTCCAGTCTGGATTTCCCCGTAGCCCAGCTTAATTACAATAGAACTGTTAATGCTTTCCAGGTATTAAAACAAGGAGGGTTTAAAACAAGCTATATAATGCACCACAAGCTCGCAGCTGTTTTGGTGTGGTGTGCATGTGCGTGCGTGCGCGTGCGTGTCTGTGTGTGGGGAGGGTGGGGATTGCATGCTTTGAAAATCTATATTTTAACATCAGCAGATAGGAACAGTGCTTTGCAAAGCTGTTTACATAACCGATATGTAGTTCAGAGTTGCTTGGTGTAAAGAAGAAGACATGTTGTTTTCTCTTTTTTTTTTTTCTTAGGGCATCTGTTTGCATTCTGCGCCTCAAGTCCACACTTTGTAAAAACACCTTTTCCTGCAATTAGGCTTCAGGTTTTGGAGGGTATGAGACCCAAATGGATTTTGTTTATGTGTATCAGAGTAAATGGAGAAAAAAAATATGAAGCATTTTCCTTCCGTTTCACTGTGCACTGTTTTGTGTTTGTGTATCACATAAAGTCATAATTAAATACCATAATTAAATACATTAAAGTCTATGGTCGTATGACCATAGAAATGTGGAAGGGTGCAAAGTGCACGGCGTTTGGTTCGCTGTTATCAACACTTGATCATGTGAGCACATAATAATTCGCTAACTAAAAATGTGGATGAGACATTTCTGTTTTTTTGTCTTTTTCAGGCTCCTCCTTCCTTACGAGAGGCACCTTAAAGGCGAACAGGACAAGCCCCTCCCGTTGGCCAAACCCAGGAAGCAGGAGGGCAGCCAAGAGAAGGCGTCTGGAGCCGGCGCCAAAGTGAAAGTAGTAGGGGCCAAGAAACTGAAAGGCCCCAACCATCCGAAGCTGGGCAGCAAGAAGGATAGAGGAGAGGTGAAACAAGAACTAACACAGGTCAGCGACGGGGTTCTTTACAAAATCCAATTTTGTTTCCCCCACATTTTTTCCAACATATTTTGGACGTTTGAGTGCCAAATATTGCTGCTGATGTTCTTAAATAGTATTTGGGTAAAAGGTTTTCTCTGAAGATCTGATTTTTGGAGTATAGAGCCCACTTTGCTGTTTTTGTAGCTTCTTCACTAACCTATTTTTCAAAATACAAAACTCTTGGACTTGGTAATTAAATTACGGATCGTCCTAGACTAAATACAGACTCTTCAAAGCGCAGTTTGTGAACTGTGGTACCTTTATCCTCTTAAGATTTTCAAAAATAGTAGTTTATGTGGTATTTTACAGCCAGTTTAAGAATAATAGTTCAACCTAAATGTAAAGCTCACTTGGCTCAAAACAGGTAAAAATATAGTCATTTTTAAAGATAAAACATCCTAGGTCAATAAATTAAAGTGTAAACGATTGTATTTGTTATTAGCCATGACTGGACTTTTAATATTCGGAAAATTTGAAAGAAGTGATTGTTTCATACTGAATTTTCTGCCTTCCTTCCCGTGAATGTTTTTTTCTTTAGTTGATGGATTATTAGATAATGTATCGCAGTGTTAATCTGTCCTTTCTCACATGCAGGAGTCAAAGGTGAAAGAAGACAACCACGAGATCTCCACAGCCATAAAAATCGACGCCGCTCTTCAAGACGAACCGATTGTAATAGAGGAGGAAGAGTTACATGTCACCCTGAAGAAAGAGGAGTCGCTGGCCGTGGAGCAGCCGTCCTTGCTCTGCCTCAAAGAGTCTGACTGCAGACCGCCCCACAGTGGTTTCTCCCTCCACACGGGGCCTTCCGCCCAACCAGAGTGGAGGCAGATCAGCGAGGCGCTCCAAGCGAAGCTCGCAGGCGAACAGCAGACCGAAGGGCATTTCATTCCAAAAACTTCTTACCTGCTTCCCCGCTGGGATCAGACTAAAGCTGCTGGACATGTGGCTCTGCCTGAGCACTTCTCCAAGGTCAAAGACTGCATTGAGAATCACGGCGGCAGAGTGGGCAAAGTGTTGCCCATGTGTAAGCAGGTGGAGGGACAGTGTATAGATTTGAGCACAGATTCTTACTCGGAGAAGGACGACTACGGGGCGATGAAGAAGGAGTCGACCCAGACAGCCATCTACTGCAAAGCCAACCAGGGGGTCATGTCTCCGTTGGCTAAAAAGAAGCTCCTGTCCCAGGTGTGCGAGTCCAACCCGTACTCCTTCTCCTCTCTTCAGTCTCCACCCCCCGCAGCCGTGTCCTCTCTCCATCGAGGTGATCGAGAGAAGGAGAAAAGAAAGAGTGAAGAGGAGTTGCTGGGACAAAGGTACCAGGGTGCATCCGACAGCATCCCCGAGGTCTCGCCCATATTCAGGCCGTCAGTGATCCAGCACGCACAAAGCAGCAAGGCTCACCAACACACCGGCGGAGGGCAGTCGGAGAGGATCTCTGCGGCGGAGCTGTCGGACTCTTACAGCCGGACGAGCCATCAGATTCAGCCGCAGGCGAGCGTGCCGTGGCAGCCGTACCTTACCAGAACCCAAACCCAGGACTGCGTGGAGACCGCCGGGGAGAAAATCCTCCCAGGTCCAGTCGCGCAGTGCAGGAGCTACACGGGGGACTGCTACTCATCCCCTCACCTTCACAGCTTGTACAGACAAACTGAGAGCTGCCTGAGCCAAGAGAGAATGGCTGGCTTTCCTGGCGGAGAGCGGAGAGAGCACTACAGCAGGGAGCGCGAGGGCGGCCAGAGCTTTGTCTGTGCCGGTCTGGAGCAGGAAGGGTTGGTGTACAGATCTCACTACGGTGACAGGACTCAGACGCAAGGAGAGAACGGAGAGGCTGACGACGAGCCCAGAGACTTTTCTATTTCTAAACCTCTATCTCAAAGGGTTTCCTCCTTTTCCAAGCCCTCTTTCTGTAGTCTCTCCTATCCCATCATGCACCACGGTTTGGATTCCCATCCTAAGGCGTGCAGAGTCTCGCCTATGACAATCTCTACCCCCAAACAAAGCTCACCAGATACTTCTCAGTCGTTTCCCAGCCCCAAAGCCTCAGGCGAACTGTCTCTCAACAGTCCCATTCGGCCCAGTAAGCGGAGCCTGGTGGAGGCCGACAGCGAAGACGCCCCGGAGAGGAAGGTGCGAGTGGTGACCCCTATTCACCCGGCCAGCGCAGTCCGACGGAGCGACCCCGAGGAGCTGAAACCCGCTGAGCCAGCCCACGCCATTCACCTCAACAATCATCTCCCCGAGGGCCACTCTGCAACCGCCTACCCCCCGCCCCACACCGCGCCCCTCTACGCTGGCATTTACCCGCACGGCACGCTGGTGTCACCAGGCGCCCAGGATGGCCTCCAGCAGCACCCGGGCCTGCAGTACCTGAAAAGCCAGTCAGCCGTGTCGCCACTGATGCCCCCCTTCACCATCCACTCCATGATGCTCCACAGGCAGCTGCTAGCCTCCAGCCCCAGCCCCCACCACCTCTACAGGTACCCGGGCGGGGCGGCACTGTACGGAGAGCTGTTGCACCACCTCTACCCTCTCTCGACCCTCCCCCCACCTCAGCTATCGTCGGTACACCCCAGCACCAGACTTTGAGGGAGAGAAAACGCTTCTTTTTTTTTTTTCCCATCTTCTCATTGTTGAAACTGTGTCGGCTTATTTTCATTCACATCGTGGCTCGAGTCGAGGCAAAACTCTGATCGTACGTTTTGCCGATGACAAACTGCTAAATCCATCACTCGGACTGCAAATTAAATTTTTGTTTTCTAACTGTGTATGCCTTGATTTTTATATCTTGCACTGTTCTTTATTTTTTATCACCTCTTACTGTATCTTGTTGTTGCTTTTGTAACCCTATTTGCACAATGCTCGTGTGTATTATGCTCACAAATCAGCTTGTCGCTTTCAGTGACCCACGAGTCAGGTTTGTTGCTCTGGAACGTGAGAAGTTGAGGGAAGTAGAGAAAAGCCATTTGTTTACTGTGTCTGAGGGCTAAACTTAGTTGCCTAAAAACACTAAAAGTAACATGACAATGAAATACAAACTCTTAACCTCAGTATGTGTGTTTTTGCAAATGGGCATGGGTCGGTATGAGATCCTTAGAGGACCGTTAGTTTAAGTAACAGTACCACAGTTTCACAGTATTTACACAAAAATAAAGCAGAACTCTGCACCATAATCTAACTTATTTCATTCAAAACAGAAAAGCATTGTATTTTTCCGACTGCTGCAAAAGTTTTAAGTTCATTGTTACAGATATTATCCAGCTAGGGCAACACACATTAGCGCCTTCAAACCTGTTCCCAAAAAAATACGCCTCTGTTCATGTCCGTCCAACAACATCCCACGACGACGGTGTCTGATTGGTGGCTGACACTACTGGATTAAATACCCAGGGATCCCTTTAAGACTGTTTCTGTTCAGAAGCGACAAAGCTCATTCGAGGCTAGAGTCAGGAAAGCTGTTCTCTCCCCGCCCACTTTAGCACATCGTGCCCCATGAGTGTTAAAAAGAATTATTTGACTAGCATTAACTAGCACAACTAATTCACGCTTCCCTGTACCTGAACCATTCATTCATCATTTTGATTTTAATACCAAATGAATAAAAATACTTAGCAAACACTAAGTTTTTAAGAGCTTACTGTGCATAGTACTGATTAATTAGTCAGGCTAACTGCTCTGGTAGAGTTTGCAATCAGTGTCTTAGCAGAAATGCAGCTTGGTAGCTTGGCAACCGTAGTTTTGCAAGTGTTAAGTGTTTTTCATAATGGAAATATTTCAAACACCAAAATTTGTCTTACTTTTAACTGAGGGTAAAGTGTAGCAGCCTTCTGTCAACCAGCTAACTGGTAGTGCACAGCATTAGGTGGGGGAGGGACAGAACTGTGTTGATTTACAGGCCTGGAAACAAATTAAGAGACCGCCTAATTTTGCAATATTTTCAATCACAGCTTTCATATGCCTTGACATACTCTACAGTCTTTCACATTACTGTATTTTATTAACTGTGATACATGTAGAAATGCTGTTTTCAGAGCTCTCTCAATTTTTTTTTCCCGGGTCTGTAGGCCACAAAAGTTAAGAGAAAATTGGTCACTTTAGCATCTCCATTGAAAAGATTCTTGACTTTAGAAGCAGGATGACAAAAAACGGTTTGCTATTTTGAAATCACAACTTTTTTTAAAACCAGTAACCAGCCCATGCCTAATTGCTACCAAAATAAAACAGCTGAATCATTTGTTATTTCTCTCCAGGCAGCCAGTGATGTTGTGTCTGTTTACATGTCTCCACGCTGAACTCTGTTCCTTGTTTGTGCCACAGTAAATCCAGCTGGAGTGGACTGATTGGGATAAATGTTAACACCCGCTGTGGCGCTGCTTAACACGAACAGTTTCATCACGACCACATTCAGAGGTGCTGTGTGCAACAGATGTACTGTAGAGTCGCTCTTTTTTGCAAAATTCAGGTTCGTCTTTTGTTGTTTTTAAACGCATCTTCCTGTGACGCGTTCGCATCTGCTCGCGAATCGATGTTTCACCATCTGTGATGAAAAGTGGTTCGACCTCGGAACATTTTTGTGGCGGGTAGACTGTTGTGGCTCGTTTTGCGTCTGCAGGAAGAGCGTAATGAAGCAGCCGTCTGCTGTGGAATGCTCCACACAAGGAAGAAGAAAAGGAAGAAAAAAAAAAATCTGCATTTCATATTTTCGTTCCTGACTTGAAACGCTTCATTTTCTTGACAGACTCTTTTAATATATGAGTTGATAGGAATGTTGTCACTTAGGATATTACTGCTTTGCAAAATATCTGTGCCTTTCACAGTCTTGGATTAGAGTTAGCACTACGCTTATTAAGGTATATCTCCTGTAGCAGGGTAGGAATGTCGATTTTACTGTCACTCTCGTGTCCAAATGCAGTATCCAGACGTTATCAATCAACTTGGCACACTTCGAGACACCAGACTTAAAAGGTAGGATTTCAAAGTGTAACTGTAGATTCGATTTTGGTTTTGTCGCTTTGTTCTTTTAACAACAGCCAGTTTAGGAAAAAAACAGCTGATGAAGACACAGGTTCAGTGTCTTGTCATCTGCAGGGCATGTTCTCTAGCCGCGATGAAAAAGGTACCAAACTCCATAAAGTATTCCTACCGTGCTCCGTAGCTCCGAGGTGCAAAGTCAACACCTGCACTGGCTTTTTACAACCACTATAATTGCAATCCAGGATAGCTGAAATACACAGAGAACATTTCTTTTGCTGTTTAAAGCGAGGAAAAAAAATTTTTTTCTTTTTTTTTTTTTTAAAGCTGTAAACATCTACAATTTTGCTGAACACTTAGACATTCATTACTGATTCTAGTACTGTACATTGCTGTGTGTAGGTAAGCTGGCTCCTGTACAGAACATTCACACGGAGGGAACTACTCACGGCAAACTCTCTCTCTCTTTTTTGTCTTAATATCTGTGTAAATAGCACTGTAGATAGCACTGCGTGGTTGTTCTCATATAAACTGTTATAATCTGTAAATAGCAAAAAAAGAAGAAAAAAAAAGCAGAAAAGAAAAAAAAGAACAGTATAAAAGTTGGTTACACAAACTAGATGTGTCCCTTTTTTTGCTGTTTTATGTTAGGCTCAAACAACACTACAAATTAAGATTTAGGATACGCTTCTTGTTTTTTTATTATTTGTTGTCCTTTCATTTTTATTATTTTTTTTTATGTTGTGCATCCTGAAACTGTTTT
Organism: Poecilia latipinna; assembly: GCF_001443285.1. Classification (NCBI taxonomy): domain Eukaryota; kingdom Metazoa; phylum Chordata; class Actinopteri; order Cyprinodontiformes; family Poeciliidae; genus Poecilia; species Poecilia latipinna. The sequence goes on along the minus strand of NW_015112649.1, from coordinate 587,543 downwards.
TTGATACCATAGCCATCTGTTTACCAATCATCCAGCTGGCAGCAAAACAAAAAATAAAGACATTTTGTATGATATGACCTCCTGTATATTTAATTAAAATATTTTACTATCAGTACACGTTTCATCAGTTTCTTACACACACAACTTTTGACAAGTTGCGACCACAAATCTTTATCCATTTGGGGAATCTTGGATCGAAACATTATGGTGTCCAAATCTTTAATCAGCCAACCGTTTTGCTTCCACTCAATTATGCACTATTTTGTGTTGATCCATCACACACAAACCCAATAAAATAACAGAGTAAATGGTTATAAAGCAATAGAATGTGTAAAAGTACAAGGGTATAAATTCTTTTATAAAGCACTATAAAATGCAAGGACCATATAAACTGGTATGCAACACCAGTGTGTTAACATTATTCCATTCCTCCCCCCCTTAGTAAATGCTGTGTGAATGGCGTTTTATTATTGTGACAGCATTATTTGTCTGAGATTCCACCAGCTTTAATCTTCACAACAGGCCATTTCTGGGCTCCCGGCCAGAAAAGCCTCTTCAGCATTTGCTGCATTGAGCAAATGCGCCAGTGCATGTAGTATTTCTATGGCGTGTGTACTGGGGTGCAATAAAAGCTGTGCTTTGACTTTTATTGCCACCCTCTGGTAAACTTTTAACATGAAAAAATATTCTGTAATACTTCCAGAGCTCAGTAAAAGAAAAAAAAAAAAAGCCTCACCGGGGTGGAATGTAGGTCGCTTTATTGCAGATCAGCAGTATTATTTTTTTTTTTCCTAAAACAAACACGGTTATAGCTGCCAAGACAACAGCGAGAAGCGATTGCACTTTCTGAGAAACGACACCTACGATCTAAATATACTTTTATATCACATGGAAACTATAAACTACTAATGCAAGACTGATACAAAAAGAAGCATAAAAATGACATTTGTAAAGACATTTCAGTCATAAGAACAAACTACAAATATTCACTTTTATTACAGTCGTTATAGTTGAAAACTACTTTTTCAATTCGCTGTACCCCTTTACTACAACTATTTTTGATAGTGGCAGCATTCCAGTACAAATTGTGGCAGCAAATTGTGTAAAAAATATAATAATAATAATGCAGAAATCTATCACAGTCTTTCTTTTGTCCCAAAAAGTTTCACATTCTGAAGAAAAAACTATTTTGTTTTCCGAAGAATGTGCAGTACAGAAACCACCAGGTGATTCACAGTAAATATAAGATACATCTAGCAAATTGCTAAATAATGAACGGCATTCCCGTTTGCCTCCTAAAGCTTTAACCTTTCTCTACTATTGAAATGAATTTGCAGGATAACAGCAGGAGGAAAATAAAAATAGCTTCTATAGCTTTCCCTCGTCCTGCCTCGTGTTTTCAGGTAGTTTCAGCGATGTTTTGTACTCCGCATGCAATTACGACGGCCATTCTTCAACACAATGCCATTAAGTGGCTGGAATATTTAGGGGCTTGTAGTACTGGGTACGCTCAAAACAAGTGCACAAGGACATTCATTATTCAGGCCACTCAAAAGACCCATTCATTCAATTATGTTCAGAGCATTTATTGGCTGCTATGTTAAATTATGTTAGACGTACTGCGCAGCCACTAAAAAACAAGGTTACTCTATTAAAGACCTCGAGGGGGAGGGGGGGAAGGGGGCAGAGAAGTCACATTACTAGCTTACAATTTGGCTTTCCTTAAAGCGAGCTGCAGTGGTCATAAAGTCGTCACAGTAAGTGGAGGACGTCAGTAGCTCCAAAAGCACCGGCTTGTCCCCCCACGTTACCCAGATGGATCAACTTAAATTAAGTGCATTTGTGAAACTTTTCATGTCGCAGAGCTGAGGGAACGCTTTCTGTTTCAGCTCAACCGAAGCACGCCGTCTCACATGTGGGGTTAAGCCACATGAAGGAACAAAGCAAAGTGAAGATCCATCAGTGCAGCATCTAAATGGCGCCGAGATTTAGGCGGTGATGTTATGACTCAGGACCTGTACGGTGTGTTGTATTAGCAGAGTGATCGTTTGATTGTGTTTATATTAATGTTACAATTCAGGAGTTTATTAGAAGCAATAATCAGTTTTGTGTGGCAATTTCTGTAAAGCTTTAACCAAACTGACAAATACCAAGCAGTTCTAGTTTCACTGTTGGAACAATAATATATACAGCATCTCATTACTGCTGTATATAAAAACGCAACAGGAATCACTGTCAATTTAGGTTTTACCGTTTTTTTTTTTTTTTTAACTCTTTGCATATTAGTGTTTAGAATGGTTAGCATTATTAAATGCAAGCAGCAGTCTGCATATTGCTTACATAACATTATCCTGTTCTTATTGCTGAGCATTTTAAAAGACTCCCAACATTTTGTAAATTTGGCAAAGTTGACAGTTTAAAGTAATAATAAAAAGTGACTTTCGCAACCATCCTCCTTTCTAGGGCCATAAATAAACCGCAGACTCGTCACTGAAAATGTAGCTTCCTTTTGAGTAGCTTCTTGAGTAGTTCTTCTGACCTCAATTTTAAACACTCCACATGGAATAAAAGTTGCCAAATTTTAGTCGTCTTCCCTGTTAAAACCTTCCACACAAAAGGGTTTCGTTGCCAGCGCCACCTAGTAATGTTCCGACTTTATTCACTCACTGATCGAAAAATGGTCGAATGTCTGACAGCCACTTCCTGGTCAGGGTTGGTTAAACTAAAAATCCACCACTTCCCATAAAACAAAATAAAATAAAAGAATAAAAAATAAATTCATCTTTCCCCTTTATGTATCTTAATCTCTAGATTTGAATTCTCTAACAAATTTCAGATGAATACCTAACATTAATGACTACTTTTTTTAATCCATCAAACATTTTTATAAAGGTTTATCTGCTAATTCTAGTAAATACGGTATATAGTTTCAACTTTTGTGCTTATTTAAGAAAAACCGTCATATGAAATAGTCTTAACTGAGATGCAATAAAAGTGTCTGATTTTAATGCTACTTGAATCAGATAAAGTGGTTTTATCACAGTTATTTGTGCAAGTGACGAGCTACAGACGCACAATTTCAACAAATGCATTTCTAAATTTTCTAATTTAATTTCTAATTTTCTATACATTTCTACCTACAAGTTCACATGCGTGAGTTTTCACCTCCTCAGCTTTTCATGTGAACCATTCTTGGTGAAAGTTGATTTTTTTTTTTTTTTTTGAAAACATTCAGGTGAACAAGTTTGAATTTATTGTAGATTTTCTCTAGTCCATCTAAACTCATTTTCACCATTATCTGGTGAGAAGCTGGGCCTTGGTTAGCAAGTAGCAACTTGTGGATCTCTGATAAGAAAAGTTATTATATATCCACTCCAAATAGCAGAAATGTGATAATGGCAACAGATATTGTGTGGTTTCTTATCAACATGTCAGGATATTTAGTCAAATATTACTGGAGGTGTCTCTATATAATTTAACCCTGCATGTAGAACTTTGGCCCTGTGTGACTCAGAGAAAACATACAGTAAATTCAAAGTTTTGCACCCAATTCTACGTGGAAAATCATTCATGTTTTATTAATTTTAAGTCAAAGAACCTCTCAATACGACATTCATGCATCGATGAGTGTGTGTAAAACGTCTGGCTGGAAGTGAAAAGATTTTTTTGGAAAAAAAAAGGGGTTTAGATCACAAAGCTTTGAGATTCATCTTCTCTCTGAGCGACTTCCTCAGTTTGCTGCGTGGTGCGGGAATGGGCCCGGAACCGGGACCGGGACCGCTGTAGGCTCGGACAAACACATCGTCAGCTGCATCCTGAGGCATCTGGACGCTGTGGTTCTGGACGTCCGACTGCTGGATCGAAGGCTGAGGCGGACCCTGCGGCTGCACGTCGAGGACGGCCAGCGGGGCGATCTTCCGGCTTGGAGCCGCCGCGCCCCCGGCGTTGTTCCGCTGGAGCTGCTGGATGATGGCGGAGAACTTGGCGTCCAGCGAGGGCCGGCCTGTTTTGGACCTGACGGCTGGGCGGGAAGCGCACGCGCCGGAGTTCTCCTTCTCCTGGTTCGGAGGAAGAGGACGATGAAGCAGAGAGGAGGGCAGGGGGGGCCTGTCCGGACGGGTGGGGTTAGCGAAGGGCTTCACGTCGGAAGGAGGAGGTGGAGCGCGGCGCTTTTTGTTGCCCAGGGGCGTGGAGCCGGTGCTGGGGCTTGCACAGGGGGTGGAGGTTTTGCTCTGGGACAGAACGCTCTTCTCCACCACCACAGGGTGGGACCCATCGAACAGAGAGGACCAGTTAGGGGGCTCCCTCTCCTCCTCTTGCCCAATCAGGAAGCGGCCATCTGTCTCTTCGATTTTACTGTGGATTATGTCTGTGATGCTCTCAAACTTGTTGGGCGAATTTATACCTGCAGGAAATATTAAGTTAACTAACAACGAAGGAAATTTATAGATGAAATAACACTTTTTTTTTTTTTTCCTCTCCGTGTCTGATGTGCAAACAATATAACCCTCAGAAGACGTAGAAGCACACATTCCACTTTTCTCATTTGCATGTAAAAGGATTTCATTTGCATGCATCATCTTTGGAATGAAAACACATTTTGTGGAGTAATGGCACGTATTATTTTAAATGAAATACTTTTTTTTTTCCCCCCTCACTAAAAGCTGCAGCCCAATATCAGCTTGCCACCACCTCACTTCAGCGTCTAATTCAAATTATTGTACTCACTGAGGTCGTCGTAAACAGAGTCGGCCTGCTTGGTGAGGAAAAGCGATGGTTTCCGTGGTGATGCGACCTCAATTTTCATTAGGCGGTCGCAGCAGTGGAGCCACTGGCCTGGTCATAAATAAGGGCAGACATGACATTTTCTATTCATTCAAGTGTCTGCATTCTGCTCTTGTCCAGACGATCTAATCATGTTACCATCTTCATTCAGGGTTTCACCAACACCACATTTAACACTTTTTAAGACCAGTAACAGTGACATTTAAGACAGAAATGTGCAAAAGATAACTGTGTATTTTACATAATAGTAGTGCTGAGCTTTTTCACACAGAATGAACTGCATGGCTTGGTGGCAGAAGTGAGCCAGTTAAGATAAGAAGAAGAAATTTGCACAGCCAACTGGCGATAAATTCACGCTTTCCCCATTATAGGTGCAAAAATGCTAGTTTGCCAGGGTATCTTAATTAGCAGCTAGTTAGCAGTAGCCACAACTGCCTCGAGTCACAGAACACAGTGCTTATTAGCGTTTACCTGACAGAAAAGTCCCACGAAAAAAATAAAACCATGCAAGATTAAATAGTCCCGTCACAACAAAATTAAAGACCTGCCATTGGCGTATTAAAGGCCAACTTCCAACTCTGATGAATTTAAGACTTTTTAAGGCTGCGCGGACACCCCGTTATCTGAATGCAAGCCCGCAAGTCTGTCCGCTCGCAGGGGCCACACTCACTTTGGTCGTAGAGGTGCTGGTGGAGGCAGTCGATCCATTCCTCCAGCTCCTCCCTGGTGTCTGCTGTGAACACGACACTCTGAGATCCCTCGGGTGAAGGGTTGATGATGGACAAACTCTTGGATTTGCGACCGCCTGACTGTTTGTCCAGCACACAAATGCGGGTCTCCTGCAGATACGACACATAACTTACAACAGGCTGAAAAAAAAAAAAAGAAACAAAGAAAAAAACAACAACAACAACAATCTCTGTTTAATTTTTGATCCCACTGCAGGATTCGGTAACAAGTTTGCATAAACTCACCACCGGCAGGAATGAGAGTCATTTTGGACTTTTAAAGATTCATTTGTGGATTGGTGAGGCTTTCAGGCATAAGAACGCTGAAGCAAATGTCAAGCGTGGTGTCGGTGGCATTATGAATTTATATTTTTTATTTATACTATACTTTTTTTTTTTTGGTAATTTAGATTTTTACCGTTTTCTCACTATATGATTGCATTCTTTTTGGTTTCCATAGTTCCATGAAAAAGTGCTCTACAAGAGAGTGATGGTTGACACAAAGCGAAGTGGTCCAGTCCTATATTTAACCCATTAATTATTATTATTATTATTATATTTGAGCCTGCAGGCAAAATTTTGACCATCTGGTGACTAGAAAGAGGTATGACTACATAGAGAACGTCAAACTTGTGCACGCAATACGCGTTTTCAAAATGTGTTGAAGGTGTTTGCTGTACAATTATTCCACCCTAAAAAGGAACAGTGCAGATGCATCAACGTCCTCCAGATATAATCTGACATTAATGACTGTGATAAGTGAAGTGTATGTAAGCTTTTTACTCTAGTGGTAAAAGACAAAGCTGGGATTGCACACCAAGATTAATTCAGGGGGGAAAACTGCAAACACCCTAATAGGATCTGAGTAATTAATGTAGGCTTGGTTGAGAAATGTTAAGGAAAAACCTGAAGTGAGACCAAGAAAAATTGATTATTTATCTTCTATATATATATATATATATGTTTTATATTCCGCTCTCTCACATTATTGATTGGCACATTAAGAGTGGGCTGCACTTTGGCATCGATTTCTTCAGGGGTGAAGTAACAGGACAAAAAGCCGGCGCTCAGCAGACAGTAGAGATTGCAGCAGCGGTTCACCCCCTGCACACTTTGCTGGAAATCAACAGAGCAACAAAAACAGAATGATTGCACAATCCAGACCAGGACTCACTCCTACTACGTGACGTAACAGTGAAAGCCGTCAACGCACCTTCTGACTCAGATAGCCGCTCATGGCGCTCTGTGTCATGCAGGCCGGCTGCGCCACTAAGCGGCAGCACAGGTTGCCGTACAGAGGAAGCCAGGATGACCACTCAGCTGTGAGGATGAAGAAAAAGAAAAAGAAAAAAAAAAAAAAAGAAACAAGAAAATATTAACGTTCGGAGCTGTTGGTCAAAACGTACAGAATCGAAATAACGACACAAAGTAGATCTCATTATAATTGCTGCAATCTCAAATGATCTGTTCCTGTAATGCTGCCCCATTTCATAACAGGGGTTTCAAACATTCCTAATATTACAAAAGTATGTAAATACGGGTCACTTTTTTTTCTTTTTTTTTTTTTTAGATTTTATGAAGTTACAAACAGAAATTTTACTATGCGTCACCAACATGTAATGTGGCAACCTGAAACAGAGCAGGGCATGTTTGTAAAGTGGAATGAAGGTGTTGCAAGGTTTACGAAACTTATTTCAAATAAAATTGATGTGTGGTGTGCGCATTGTAGTCAGTATTTTACATAACCATCTTTTACCGTTAAGACGTTGTTGTTGTTTTTTTTGTTTGTTTTTTTTTGCAGCACGTCTCTACAGACTGAAAACGTTGCCCATTCTTTGCAGAGCTCAATCAAACTGGACGAAGGTCTCAGTTAGCCTTTGCTGCATGCGGCTCTTCTTCATGATGCAGTTTGCTCAATAATATTCCCTAACAAACCTCTGAGGAATTCAGTCTTAATTCAGCTTCCAAAAAGCAGGAGCTTCAACGCAAACAGTACGCAGAGCTGGAGGAAGTTGTACATTTCATCACGAAAAAGTTGTGCCAACGAATCAAACAAGTCATCCCCACAAGTTATG
>NW_015112649.1:570268-576861 GCF_001443285.1 Poecilia latipinna | reverse complement strand
TTGCAGAGCTCAATCAAACTGGACGAAGGTCTCAGTTAGCCTTTGCTGCATGCGGCTCTTCTTCATGATGCAGTTTGCTCAATAATATTCCCTAACAAACCTCTGAGGAATTCAGTCTTAATTCAGCTTCCAAAAAGCAGGAGCTTCAACGCAAACAGTACGCAGAGCTGGAGGAAGTTGTACATTTCATCACGAAAAAGTTGTGCCAACGAATCAAACAAGTCATCCCCACAAGTTATGGTTTTTTTTTCTTTTCTCCAATGTTATCCAACGGATTCAGTATATTTTGGATGTGAAATTTGTAAAAAAAAAACAAACAAAAAAAACACTTGCATGGAAAAATAACATTTTACTTTCTACATTTCTATGTCTTAGTATGTGTTAATTCTATTGTCTGAGCCATCACTCTTGAGTGCATCTGTAATACTCATGTGCCTTGAAATTGCCCTTTGGGGATAAATAAAGTTATTTGAATTGAACTGAAGCAAGATAAAGAAAGATCCTAAGCACTAACTTAACGACTCAAAAAAAAGAAAAAAAAAAAAAAGAAAAAGAAAAGGAAAAACCTCAACTGGATGTTCTTACTTGTACATGTAGCTTTCAGTTCTGCTAGTGTTACCAAAATGATGAATGAATAAGCTATCATTATCGTGACATTGATTCAGTTTATGAGCTGGAGACAGTAAACTCTTCACAGGTTATTAATAACATAAAGTTTGTGTCTTTGCTTCTTACCGCCTTGGTAGACAATGAGGGAGTGAGACTGAAAGCTGCTATCAGCATCAGGCAGACCGAGCGTTGTGTAGGCCAGCAGGCTGTATTTGGCTCCCCTGGTTGAGGGTAGACACAAATATAGAGCACTCTTCAAACATACTGACCGTTTCTTTAAAAACAAAACAAAAAAACACTTCATCCTACCAGTCGAGTTCTATAAATAAATTTTTGTAAACTTTTCACCCTCAGGTCAACACAAGATTAATGTAGGAACATTCAAGTACAAACATTTGACCCCGTTTATAGTCATAAAACAATCTATGAATATCTGAAGGTTAAATATAGACTACCACACATATTTATTTAAGCCTTATTTGGATATTTGGAGTGATCTGTTGAAAAATCCCATACAAAGCATTCAGATTTGTACAGAGTTGCAGAGTCAAAACAGCGAGGGGAGGGGACGGATATCTCAATGAGAAACTCCAGGAGACGGTGCAGGATTTGTTAGACGATACAAACACATACGAAGGTATTGGGTTGTCCAGCAGGAAGGTGTCGGGATCTGGAGTGTCCAGCAGGGAGCAGAGCTTCTTTCCAGAGCTCCTTCCAAAGGAGTTACGGAGCTTCTTTGCAAGTTTCTTTGGCGTGTTCGGTAAAGTGAGCTCTTCCTCCATGGAACAGCTCCACAGCTCCACCTTCAGTTCAAACTGGGGAACTACATCTTTGCTACAAAGAAAGAATCTCAGTCAAATGAAAATATGTAAAGTACGTAGATGGCACACAACACACACTGGAGAATGATTAAAAATAGTGTGGTTAGTAATGCCGTCAAATGACAGGTCAGTGAATATTAAAAAAAAATGTAAATGTTTGAATGTGGAAAGAAAAATAAATTGTTATATTTTGATATTCAGTTTCCCTAAACATCGTTTAAAACAAAAACAAAATAAGTGTTTGTTTCCCCGAGTGCATGAATGGGAAAATAAAACATGCAAAACATATTTACAAGAGAGCGAGTCCCTCAAAGCAGATGTCAGTGACAGATCTGTCCACCACGACCATTTCAGTGTCAAACACCTCAGAGCCGATCTGCATCAGGCAGAACGCCGCCACCCGACGGGAGCCTACCGAACACAGAGGACGTGCAGCATGTGTTAGTGCAGGGAGAAAATAAAAAGATATTAAATGCAGTGGGCGAACATACTTCCTCTGTTACTAAAATGGTCTGAATCCCTCCAAATCAAAGGAAAGCGCAGGCCTACGTAAATGAAAAAGGGGGAGAAAAAAAAAGTGGAAGTTTACTATAAAGAGCTCTCAGCAAATGGGAAAAATTGAAGATCCAGCAGGACAAATATTTTTTTACGCCACAAATGTTTACTAAAAATAGTCTCACCAGTAACCGCTACCGTCCCAGGACATGGTGAGCGACCCTCTGCGAGTCTGTGAAGCACAGACAGTACTTAAATCAACAGGTCCTTTTCTGAAAACGTCACATCTATTTTTGCCGTTCATCATCTTCCTCCAGAATTTGCCTCCTCAAAGTTAAGATCAGTATTTCCTAATACTCTGTATTGGGAGCGTACAACTTGTGTTTTTACACATCTCTTACGTGGGGCCACAGCTTTCGCCAAACTCTTTACCTTCTTTCTGCTCCCACCATGCCCCGCTCCCCTTCTTCCCGCTGCAGCTGGGCGAGGTAGGCCTTGATCCTGGCGCTGCAGGTCAGCACGTTCTTGGAAGCGTTGAGGACTTGTTCCCGTTTACTGCAAGCCACCAGCAGCTTGTACGCCCCCTCGCGCATTCTCGTCTCAAACTGAAGCTTCTCTTCTATGTTTGTACTCTGAATGGACAGGATGAATTACATTTAAGACATGCACAACAAGGCTGTAACACAAACGTGGACACGGTGGCCAACGATGAATTAAAGTTGACGATGAGTGACCCAGGCTTTGTTAAAGACTTTAACGACCCACATAACCCTAAAGGTCAGATGACATGCTAATCTTTCTGTAGGAAAAAAAAGAGCTCTCTGGGTTTGGCAAGAAATGACATCAACAGAATAAGACAAGCCTTCTTTATGGTTGTCTCTGCTACAATAAACATTTTATAATGTTAGAGTTTTTTGAGAAATCTGAAGAAAATTGTTTTTTAGTCAATTTTAAATAAATCTACCTGTTTTTTTTCCCCCCAATCCTTTTATTTAGGGATGCACGATATTTCGGCATCAATATCAGAATCGGTTAACGTTAATCACTTTTTGACTGATATAGACAACCAGTGTTTATTTACATCTTTGAAGCAATTCCCCTGAAAGAAGCAGTAATATTAACAAAAGCACAAATGTAGGAGAACGTAAATTAAGACAACATGAAATCTGGACCTACTAAAGACTTCGTCTAATAAAAAATGGATTTGATATTGGTTATCAGGCATCAAGCAACTCTTCAGTGGTTCCAAAAAAACAAAAAAAAAGTAAAAAGTAGCACTCAAAGCAAACATCTCTCAATTACGAGCAACTCAATCTACAAATGGCACGTGTAGGAAGTATTAGATTGTTTCTAAAGATGAGCATACAAACTACATATGGGATGATTAGAGACGGTGATGAAATGTTAGGTCTTCTACCAACAATGGAGTACTGATGATGATCTCTGAGAAAAAAACTCAAGAGGATTCTTGCTAAAATTGAAAACGTATATTTTGTTGTAGCCCGATGCATTTCCTTTATGACAGGGTGCTTATTAACTATGATTAAGATATAAATAAATACGCAGCTATTGTTTTCAAGAACCCAGAAATCATCAGTCTCCTTGTAGGGAGTGAAATTTGCACATGTAGCTTCTTGGAAATCTGTCGTATGTGCAACAAATTAACATCCTCTATTATCTGCAGGGTGTCTTTCAGAAGGCTTGGGCGTCGTTTCATGCATTTAGCCTAAAATCAGACGAGTTCGAACCGTGTTACAGAGAAATGAAGACAAAGTAGACACAATGCAGAGGATCTGTGGAAGCCGATGCTTCCTTCAAGAACAAAGTTCGAGAAATAAAGAGCAAAACTGTTACAATATTGCAATTAAACATTCTGATGAAAACGGGAATATTATTAGAACAGTACAATGAAATCCGCATATCTCGGTCCCATTGTGCTAGCATTATTGGACTTTGCACCCCCTCCGGGCATCGAGTGACTTGTCAATATAATTCACACCCTGACGACATACATAACAAAGCCGTGTCTCTGTCTCTTCAAACTTACCTCTTTTTGTAGGAAGAAAGCATTTTCGCGTATTTTCTTTCGCTTAATCTCCATGGCCATGGCAGAACCAGCAGATAACACCGATTTGTAGCTCCCGTGTCGTTTGGATGTTTGAACATCCCGCTTGTCCTCCATGTTTTCTGTCTATTCGCTACTCAAAACACGAAACTACGCATTCCTGCTCAGATTTCTAACGCCCCTTTCCAACGGACCTGGGTTGGCTCGATTTATACTACCTATTCTACCGGACTAAACATAACAAAAAGTCGGGGTGTGAAATTGTAAAAGGGTAATCTATGAGATTAAGCTAAAGAATTTAAAATACTTAGTAAAAAAAAATACAGATAATTATTTGAACACTGTTTCAGGTTTAAAATAAAACTCAAATTAAAAACGTGTCAATTTTTCTACGGCTTGTCCCCATGTAGAAACTTAACACTCTTACGTTGACAGATAAGAAACGTCATTACGTCAGAGCATCTGACAAAAACAACAGGATTTTGAATTTTTTTTAAACGATTTTATCATTTGGGGAATTCCATGTTCATAAAATGAAATGGCAGAAACGAAACTCCACTCCCCAGTTTTCTTTGTAACTTTGTAACTGTATTAAGAGAGTGACGGAAATTCAAACTTAAAAGAAAGATTGTTAGGAAAAAAATACCACTTAGCACTTGACTGAAAGCTAGTAGCAAATTTAATTTTTGCATTTTGAATGTTAGCATGTAGCCTGTGTTTACACAAACCTCTAGCCACGTTTTTTTGTGGTTAAGAACTATATCTAAGGTTCTTTTTTTTTTTCTTACTCTAAAAGCCATTAATCAAGCAAACAGGAAGGCATTATCAGTTGAAACTGCAGTTAGATGTTTGGGCGTCTTGTCTTGATTTCAGCTAAAATGAATACATCTGTAATAAACGTCTTGTCTGTTAGCACCATGGAAAATACCAGTAAAAATTAAATTAAGCACAAACGCAAAGAAGTTTGGTGTAAAAAGAAACAGCGGTCCACAATGCCTTCCAAAAGTAATCACGCGTGTGCAAATGTCCAAGGGGGTGTCAATACTTTTGCAAGACGCTGTATGAAGCTTATATCTGGGTCAACTGCACTTTACTCTTTGCTGCGGTGACTTTTATTTGTTTATTTTGTGTTTCTTTTGCCTACGCATTTTTGGACCAAACCGTTTCTAATCAAACAATTAATCAGTAGCTCAATCAATCATGCAATAATATAACTTTTGAAGAAGAGAAATCAAGGGAATGTTTTGTAAACTCCACCTTACACTGACAGAGAAAACATCTAATGCCAAATCACTGATCTCAGTGGAAGATCAAACAATCATGTGCCAAAATAAAATAAATAAATAAAACGCTTGACATGAATATCTTCTGCCACCTGGTGGACGATATGAAAAAAAAGTAAACTTTCTATATGTAAGACAAAATATTTGTCAAGTATAGGCATTTCATATTGTTTCACAAGATTCACAATAGCTGCTATATAAGTCACTAAAACCCCTTTAATAAACAGCACTGACATGGTTTTCAGTTCATTACAGGGCTAATGCATGTGATTTCACATACAACGTACAAACTGTAATGTCAGATTTCAGCAGAAGTTTGGTCTGAAAGTGTTCTGACACCTGTCGTTTCATGTTATTAGATTTTAACAGATGTAAATTTTTAAAAAGTCACTTTACACCAACGATATGCTTAATTCTAACATGTGTATGTACTTTCTATTTTGTTTAATGCACTCTGCAACCACAATCTCACATTGGACGTATATCTGGAATGCCATTGATAACATTGCAATTATCAGCTGATTGTACGGAAGAGGATTAGGGCCACTGGAAAAAAGAAAAAAAAATCTGACTTTAATCTCAGAATTCTGACTTCTGAGAAAAAAGTCAGAATTCTGACTTTTTTCTCTTAGCAGGGGCTATATGCATGACACTGGAGTTTGTTCCTCTTTGAGGCCCTGGTATTTCTCCAGTTTCTCGTGCTCCTTTTTCCTGATGTTGTAGTCACTTGGTATTGCTACATCCACCACAACGGCTTTCCTCTGTTGTTTATCCACCACAATGTCTGGTTGGTTTGCCATTACCATCTTGTCTGTCTGGATCTGGAAGTCCCACAGGATCTTAGCTCGGTCATTCTCCACCACCTTTGGGGGTGTTACCCACTTTGTTCTTGGGGCTTCCAGTCCATATTCTGTACACTATGCCTGCCACTTGATTAGTGGCAGGGAAAACAAGATGTTTTCCCTGCCAACATCTTGTACCCTGCTGTTATGTGCTGGACTGTCTCAGGGGCCTCCTTGCACAATCTACACCTTGGGTCTTGTCTGGTGTTTTCGTGCTATGAGCCATTTCGTGCTATGAGCCACAGCAAAGGGAAAGAGCGAGTATCCGCCAAGCTACACACAGACTCGTTGCCATAGCAACTGACAACAATGCCACTTCATGTTTTAGGATTTAACACCAAAAACACTACATTAGCTACCACTTCTACTTTACTGAATTACTTAGACATACAAACTGTAGCCCAAAACGCACATTTCATTAAAAAACGAAACAAAAACATCTTATTGCTGTCTTACCTTTACTTATCAATGAAATCCA
>NW_015112649.1:560137-565735 GCF_001443285.1 Poecilia latipinna | reverse complement strand
TTTCTTGAGAAGCATTTGTCTGTAAATTGAGTAAAAATATCACTAATGGGGTATTTTAAAAATCATTTTAGATTTATTTTTGTCAGATGGTGATGACAACATTCTAGGTCAGGTCGATTAAAAATGTAATTTAAAAAAAAAAAAAAATTACATTTTTAATTGACCTGACCCAGAACGTTGTCATCACAATCTGACAAAAATAAATAAAAAATAATTTTTAATGACCCTATTAGCGATATTTTTACTCAATTTACAGACAAATGCTTCTCAAGAAACAAAATAAATATTATTTAAAACCAAAAACAACAAAAAGGCCATCTGACGGAGTTGACAGTGCATGACAAAGTTGACACAGAACTGAAGGTGGTGACAAACTAGTGAGTAAAATGAAAAACTTGGTGCATGTGAAGTAATGCAATTCATGTAAAATACATTAAAATGAATTAATTGCACATTTAAGTGAGATTTGACAACAATTTCACTGAAAGAGTCAGAAAAACTCTGATGGAGTTGACATTTGATGGAGTTGACAAAATGCCAAACCACCTCAATTTATAGGATGTTATTCTGAAGGAGGCCATATTGTAGCTCATCAGGTCCATAAAATCTTTACAGTATACCAAAATTAAGCTTTTATTTCACAAAATTTCATCAAATTTTGTAAATTGTCAGTTATGGTGTTGATACATCATGGTTGTGACAAGCAACTTAGGAATAAAAAGAAAAAAAAAACTAAATAATAACATAAGCTAACCAGAGCTAACTAGCCCTCTTAGCAAAGGAAGAGAAAGGAAGTGGTCACGGTCAGAAGTTCTGGTGCCCCCCAATAATGCCTGATTTTTTTTTACATTCTTTTCATTTCTGACGGTGTTGACAAAAACTCCATCCAACCATCCTTCCACCCACCCACCCACACTCACACCTAGGGAGAATTTAGAGAGACCAATTAAACTGTCAGTCATGTTTTTGGACTGTGGGAGGAAGCCGGGGTACCCGGAGAGAACCCACGCATGCACAGGGAGAACATGCAAACTCCGTGCAGAAAGACCCTGAGTCAGGAATGAAACCCAGGACCATCTTGCTGCAAGGCAACAGTGCAACCAACTGTGCTACTGTGCAGCCCACAACATCTTTTGAAAAGTTAATACAATGGTCCCCTTGTCAAAAATCTGTCCTATCAGGGTATGGAGGGCTGTAGGGCTCAATTTGACCCTACATGTCCTGCAGGACCTTCCCCAATCACAGAGGGTTGACCACCCAGGGTTGCCTTAAAATCCTTGTAAAACTTCATTTTGACGCTCTGCTTCAAGCTGTCAAAGTTGCAAGGCAACATAAGTTACGCCAAGGTGGGGGCGGGGACAGTAGGTGGAAGCTAGACCTGTCCGAATTCACAGCTTTTCTCATCTGGTCTTTGTTTATTCACGGCCTTCAAAGGATCTGGTTTACGGAGACCGGGATCTGTAAGGCCAAAATCCACCCACAAGACCCGATTTGTCCCCACATGTCCTGCAGGACCCCTACCCCAACAGCAAGCATTGACCACACTCTTGAAATGTCAATACAATGGTCCTCCTGACCAACATCCACCCACAAGATCAGATTTGTCCCCACATGTCCTGCAGCCCCACCTTCCCCAAATAGTGGGGGTCAACCACCCCTCTTGAAAAGTCAATAAAATGCTCCTCCTGACCCAAATCCACCCATATGGCCCAATGTGTCCCTAAACATCTTGCAGGACCCCCTCCCTCCCCAATACATGAAAATACATGTCAAGAATGTATTTACATTCTTGACATGTAAATAAAATGCTGCCAATGACCAAAATCCATCCACAGGACCTGATTGGTCCCTACATGTCATGCAGGAGCCACCCACAAATACAGAGGGTCAACCACCCCTCTTGAAAAGTCAATAAAATGCTCCCCCTGTCAAAATCCACCCATCGATCAATTTTCTGCACACTCTTGTCCCTAGTGGGGTCAGGAGGGTTGCTGGTGACCCTGGACAGGTCACCAGTCTGTCGCAGGGCAACTCAGAGACAGACAGGACAAACAACCATTCATACACACACACTCACACACACCTAGGGACACTTTAGAGAAACAAATCAAACCTTGACAACGGTCCCCCTGTCAAAAAGAAAACTTCATTTTGACCGTCTGTGGAGATATTTTGATTTTGTCTTTCCACATGAAGTGATATGAATAGGTGGAAGATAAATAATATTTTGGGATTTCGTCGGCTTTGGGTCTGTGTCCTCAGATTTCAGTTTGATATTATTTGACTGAATTGGCGGAATTTTATCCTTCTGTGAAAATGAGATATCTGAAATTTTATTTTTCAACCCTGTGATGTTGTCCTCTTGCGTCTTTATTTTTGTTAAAAGTACACTTATCTCTTTCTCTAGGGCTTTGATCTGTCTTCTGAGAGCTTTAGCAGTGATCTGACTCTCCTGCACTCTATGCAATGTATCTTCTGGCAGTAGGTCTAACTTACACTTGAGATTTTTCAGCACTTGCTGCAGCTTCTCCTCCTCAAGCTTGAGATCCTTAATTTCTCCTTCCTTCTCTTTCAGTTTTGTGGACAATCTGTGGATCTCAGATCGATACATTCTGAGTTTCTCATTTTTTGTGTCGTCATCTGGGAGAATTATAAGATCTCCTTTATCCTCATCCATCCATAGCCTTTCTACCTTAGAATATGTTTCTTTAACCATTTTAAATTTCTGTTCATTCTCATGGAGTCTTAGAACTTCCTTAGATAGCTCTATAATCTTACATTCCTGTTCGCGGATTGTGTCTGCCAGTATTCCAGTTTTTCTCTCACTATAGAAAATTGCTTCTGTAGCTCTCCTGTTCTTTGCCAGAGTGTCTTCTGTCTGCGTCTTTAGTTTGGTATATTCTTCCTGTTTCTGCAAGAGGTCTTTTTCAAATTTTATCTTATTTTTCTTGCTGCTACGAATCTCGTCAGCCAGCTTTGCCTTGAGCTGCTCCACTTGATCCTTAAGAAACTTATTGTCTTGCTGGAACTTTTGCAGGACTGTCTGTGTTTCGATAATCTCTTTCTCATAATTAGCTAAAGAATGTTCCAGAATTCGTTTTTCTTTCAGCAGGCCTGTTTTTTCTGTGTGAGCACTTTTAAGGTGTTCCTGGAGGAATTGGAATTTCACATCTAGTTTTGACAACTTCATCTCAGTTTCACTCAAAGCCTTTTTTAGTCCCGTGACTTCCTTTCGTAGGCTCAAATTTTCTTCATCTTTTCGCTTTAATCGTTTCATTGATGTTTCTTCATTTAGGCGATTTCTTCTCGCCTCAACTTCTGTCTCTTCTGCAAGTTTGCGTTGTCTCTTAAGTTCCTCTGTCTGAGCATCGATTTGCTTTTGTTTTACATCCAATGCGATGTTAAGATGGCTAATTGTGTTCTCTTTAGTTTTCAAGAGATCTGACTGCTTATAAAGCTCTTCTTTGTGGGCCTCTGATTCATCTTTAAATGCGCTTGCTTTTTGATGAGAGAAGTCTAGTTGTACTTTCAATTTTTGGTTGTCATCGGTGAGCTCTGAGACTTGTTTCTCAGCGATCAATGCTCTATCTTTGTAGAGCTTCATTGCTGCCAATCTATCAGTCAAATCTCGTCTTTGTGCTGTTGCAAGCATCAGAGAATTTGTCTTCTCTGCAAGACTAGATTTCATGGTTTTTAACTGATCTTCTAGAGTCTGAATTCTAGCATCACGTTCCTGAAGTTTGGTCAAAAACCCTTTACATTTATTAGAAAGATTAAAATTTTTTACCTCTAACACTTTCACTTCCTTCTGCAGGGATATGTTTTCTAGTTGTAAATCCTTTTCAGTATGTTGTTT
Organism: Poecilia latipinna; assembly: GCF_001443285.1. Taxonomy (NCBI): domain Eukaryota; kingdom Metazoa; phylum Chordata; class Actinopteri; order Cyprinodontiformes; family Poeciliidae; genus Poecilia; species Poecilia latipinna. The sequence continues at coordinate 561,879 of NW_015112649.1, read as the reverse complement.
TCTGTCTTTGGAAGGAGAATTGCCTCTTTGCTGTATGGATGGTCTTGTTGCATCTCTGGCTCTCTCACCCTCATTTTTCATGAGTTTCTTTTGGGTTTGGGGATCATTGTCAGTTTGTTGATCCGACCTGGCCTTGGTTTGCAAATCTTCTGCTGAACGTTTCATTTTCCTTTTGTATAGCAATCGTTTTAAGTCTCCGGACAAATTTTCACAGAACGTAATCTATCTTGGAACTCCTTGGAAGTCTGAGTTATCATCAGTGTCTTTGTCATATTCAAAGCCATTGAGTATGACATCACAAAGTCATGAGTGATGTCATGATCTTTGTCCCCATGACATCACTTACTGTTCCTAAACAATGAGGTTCTATCTCACTTGAAAAGTCAATACAAATCTCCGCCTGACCAAAATCCACATGGCCTGATTTGTTCCCCCCTTAGGATGCCTCCCAAACACTGTGCACAGCAAAAAGCCCAGTGTTGATTTAACTCCCACAGAGTTGATTTTAACACTTTTTCAGGGTTTATATACTCTGTAAAAAAGAAAACTGCAATCTGTCCAGAAGAGTTAAAAAAAATTGTCGATATTCAAAATAGATCATTATCAATGAGAAAATACGAATGGTGTCAACCCTTACTGTGTATAAACATGAAATGTTTAATAAACTGGATTTGAATTGGTTTGTACAACGAAGCTGAAAGAGGCACCGGCTTCGGATGTTATCAGCCCCGTTGAATGGCTTCAGACGGTCGGTCCCTCCTGTGCCTCCTGGGAGGCTCAGTAGGTTGGTATCTACCATTCGTATCACTGATCACAGCGGCTTATCGCTGATAGAACTTTTTTTTTTAATCCTTTATTGCAGATTCTCGAAACAAACACTCCCATCAAACAAATGTAAACAAATGCCTTGCTTTGCGACCAACTGACACAAAAAGTGTTACATGATACACATTGTCCATTATTACATTTTAAGTCAATATTTTAAAATAATTTTAATATTAGTATTTTTCTTCAATAGCTTCCGGGTCATGTGACCTACTGACTCAAAATCAGTGTGAAATAGTTCTACTAGTAGTATGTATAGATGAGGCACACATTTTTATTCAATTTTAATTCATTTTTACATTTTTTTGCCTATTTATTTATGTATTAACACAAATAAATAATAAACTCCCACTTCCTTACGGATACGATGATATTTCTTTGTCATGCAGGCTGCTCTTGTCCTTTTATTTGCAGCAGGGCTCCTCTGCGTCCCTATTAAATTGAAGAGATTATGTGGCAGGATCAAGAAAATCAGACAGATACTGCCAGCTGTGCAGCCACGGTGGTGCTGCAGTAACAAAAGACCGCTGAAAGTGAGCAGAGCGGCCAGGAAACCCGCCCACCCGGTTCTGGCGGACATTGCTTCTGGTTGAGTTGGAAGCATCCACGGTGTAGACGCAGGCGCTGCTGCTGCTGAGGATGAACTGGATCCAAAAATTGACATTGACAAATGCACAACAGGAAATGGCGACAGTGGATTTCAAAATAAAAGAAGGATTACGCGTGATAAATTGAGGGACGCTCTCATATTGTAATCCTCCGTGTAAGCTGGTACAAACAGCGATGTCTGCCGCATTACCATCTGTTCGGTAAATTCTGCTCAACTCATCAGTCATAATCCCTGTTTTATTTAATTCTTAACACTAGGAGCTCAACATTTTACACCTAAGATGTTATGTGCAGTTCTAGGCACAGCC